>NC_092423.1:49531562-49766059 GCF_036169615.1 Heliangelus exortis | reverse complement strand
TCTCCTCTCCTCTCCTCTCCTCTCCCCCTCCTCTCCCCTCCTCTCCTCTCCTCTCCCCTCCCCTCCCCTCCCCCTCCCCCCTCCCCCTCCCCTCCCCCTCCCCTCCCCTCCCCTCCTCTCCCCTCCCCTCCCCTCCCCTCCCCTCCTCTCCCCTCCCCCTCCCCTCTCCTTTCCCTTCCCTTCCTTCTCCTTGTTTTTTCTTTTTTCTCTTCTACTTTTTCTTTTCCCTTTCCTTAATAGTAATACTCATCATTATCTGATTCTCAAATGTTACACCTATTTTTTTATCAGCAGATTTCTATTGATTGCTTCATGCCATTGCTGCCACAAAAGTCTCTTAATATGTTCATGGTGGTTATAGTCACCTGCACTGTGTTAGAGCTGTTGAAGACAGACAGTTGTGTGTTCATTTGGCTTCTCTTGTCACTAGCATGGGGCAGACTTGCTCAGGAGTGACCCTGTTGAACTTTCAGAGGTATTTTTCATGTTGGTGGCATAAAATCTTTACTCATTGCTGGAGACAACCTCAAACATCCATCTTAGTTCTTACAGCAGCCCCTGCTGAGGCTACAGTCTGGATTTGACCTTGCTCTAGATGTCTGGAATACGTATCCTGGAGTTGAGAGAACTGTCATTTTTATATTTTTTTATAATTTTTTTCCCCTGGATAGCCTCACGGGTAGCAACTGAAACCTTACACACTTCTAGAATGAAAGTTAAAACTAAATGCCTACAATCTAATGTGGGCTGAATCCTAATACCAGCACTTGACAAAATTTTACTTCTGTTGAGGATTAGCAGAGTCTTTCAAGCACAAGGTGAACAAAGGGCAAAAATAGGGAGGAATCTTTTTTGGATGATTTATGGCTTTGTTAAAGCACAGAGATAAAGCCTGAAATTGAAATGGAAAATGAGATGCCCACAAGAAACATTATTCTTAATAACACTGAATTAACCTTAAACATTAAATAACATGTGTACAAAATATTATTAAGCTTAGACGTGCTTGTTATCGGTAGCAAAAAAGTTGGGAGTACGGAAACCTCTGTCCTCTTGACATTTCATGAATACTTTCAAAACCTGCTTAGGCAGCTCTGCTGTCGGTTGCCACTGTTCTTGTCCTGATAGTAGAAGAAACCCAAGGGTCTTGGAGACTTATTACAAATTCTCAACTTTTGGGGAGTTTTTGGATGGACAGGCTTTTTTTTTTTTTTTCTGCAGATGTTTTTCTCTGTGTGTCTCCTAGCACACAGGCTGCACACGTGCTGTGTACCAGGCACAGGGGTAGCCTGCTCAGAAACTGCACTTTATCCTTCATCCAGTGTCTTCAGCAAGGTCATCTGCAGCCTTAATGAATTTATCTCTCAACTTTGCCAAGTTTCTTGTATCCTTATTGAACACTGAAGTATTAGAGTCAAGGTAGGAGCTTAGTAGAAATGAGTGGACTGGTAGCTAGACTAGCTTCATGCTTCTGTTTTAGAAAAGACTCATTAGTTGCCTTTCTCAAAGATGGATTTTTCATGGAAGAGCCTGAAAGTGCTATTTCATCTTCCCCTCTCTTCAATCTTGAGAAAGCTGCCGAGGTGAGATGATACCTCAGTCCATACCACCCTCTGAGCTGACACCAGGGAGCCTCTTGCTTTATTTTGCAAATACTAGGTGGCAGCAGGAGTTATACTGGTTTTGTTTGTATCCAAGGTGGAAAGTGAATCTTTTAATTGTAGAGTGTTGATTTCTTACAAAATCTGTTACCTCCAGGGGGCCGTGGACTGCAGCAGCAGCCCCTTGTTAAGGCTTCACATTATTGCTCACATATTGCTCAAGGATTTATTCGTCTAGCTCATGAAAAGTTTTTCTCACAGGAAGCAGATGTCACTTTTACTTCGTGATCTGTGCTGGCTTCCAATTCAGGTTTGGTTTTATTGGAAGGTGTTGCTTTGGACCTGGAATGTTCTGCCTGGGAGATGTTATGATTACAGGGAGAAGTGAGCTAAAAGCTGTAGATGTAATTGGGAGGTGAAGGAGGGGAGGTGTTTACTGTGCAGTTCCCACCCTGTCTTAGACCATCCAGAGCTAATCTTTTTGCTCCCCAGAGTTATTTTTTCCCTTGATTTTTTTTTGCTGAACTTTGGTTGCACTGTTTTTTCTATACAGATCCTTAATGCACTGGCAGCACTGCCTAATCCTGTTCTGAAAGCTGCTATTCTGAATGCTTTTTTGTGAGTTTTGAATTGCAAAGTCTCTTTAAGAAAAAAGAGAAATATTGTGTAGGTTTTGACAGTTCTTTGTCGTTCCCAGTGAGCTATCTCTCTAAGCTCTGTAGAGCAAGTAGAATTATTCTTAGTTTAAATGGTATTGTATGATTTATTTCTGACTGTTTTTTACATTGAACCCAAACAAGATTATCAAGCCTGAAAGGGCCTATCTGGATCAACAGGAAGTTAGAAAAAAAGTTTGGTCTTAAAAGCAGCACTGTACTTGGAAGCAGGAGCAGCAGTGGGGTAAAGAGAGATGGAATTGGACATTGTTTTTTGCAGAGGAGGGGCAGTGCAAAAGGTAAAAAAGGAGCTATAAGCAAATTACTGATATGAAGAAATATTTCATCTTATTCATAGCATTTAGTATTAAAAAACAAACAAACAAACAAAACCCAAACAACAAACAAAAAACTGTATGACAGACTGCAAAGGCAATATCTCAACAACGTGCTAAGCTTGAACTTTCATTCCATCTAACAGGGAAGGAATATTCCAGAGCAGAAGTATAGAATTTGTGAATATTAAACACAGAAGCAAAGTAGCAAGAAAGTTGCAAAAAATACAAAGAAAGTTGCAACACTATGTGTTGGAACATTCCATCTGCTGGGGATGTATTGCTGTATCCTGTAACCAGCATGAGGTCATTGTACCCTTTTTCCCATTCCCTCAACTTTCACTGCAGTTTGAACTTTGTGTCTCTTTGCCTTTTTTTCCTGGGCTGAATCATGGCACTTGCTTGAGAGAGTCCTTCTTGGGTATTTTCTCTTTCACTCCGCACCTGTGTCTCCTCTCACAGAGCTATTCCCTGAGCGTCGTAAGGAATATCAATGAAAAATTCATTTTGTTTTGTCAAGTTTTTGGTCTGACCCTTAATTTAGAGCAGGCATTTCAGTCTACAATAACCTCTGTGTTCCTGCATGCTGCAGTGAAAGAATTACGAGCGGTCCTTAAGCCATGTGCGTTCAGGATGCTTTGGTAGCCCCACGGGACAGGTAGACTTCAGTGCCTAAAACTTATTACAAAATGAGGGTACTGTCAGTATGTTATTTTCTGTGTAATAGTGTATACGTGGGTCTGCCTGTATGTAAAAGCTCCGTGATTCACTGAGGCCATTAGGAATGGAATGGCATACTGTCATTTCAGGCACACAGCTCTTCCAAATGAACAGCTTTTTCCATCTTTCCCCAAGGAACCCTGAGAGGCATCCAACTTGTAGGTGGGAGGAGGCTGTTCATAAGTCTTCCATCAGAGCATCCAGGAACACAAAGCTTATTGTTGGGATGAGCCTGCAGCTCTGAGTGATAAATAAAGCAGGGCAGTTAGATGAGAAGGGCTGACTTTTCTTGCTTAGACAAAGAGAACTGAATTTTAAAGTTGAACAACCTGGAATTCTTATGAGCAAGTGGAGCACATGCTGGTGGAGGGTCCAGACCTAAACACAGTATTCTATAGGCATGGTGAAGTAATCAGGCAACAGTGCAGAATTAGAACAAAAAGCTCTTTTGACTGACTTAATCTTAGACATATATTATGTGCTTTTGTCCCTGCTGTGCTTTTTGCCTCTCTCTGTTCCTAACATTCATTGATACAGGATATAGCCAGCCCAGATTGCTTAGTTTTTTTCTCTTTTTGACACAATAATACTCAAAATTGCATATACCCTCTTGGTTTTCAGCCCTCTGAAGACAGCAGACCCGGGTTTGCATAGTTTGACTCAGATGCTAACAAGAATGTGCTTTCTTAAGTAGTTTTGGCTTATTTGGTTTCTGAGGTCATGGACATTGTGGAGGAACACCTGCTCACATCTTGCTTCAGCACTAAATCCCTGTCCCAGACAAACCCAGAAGGGCACGGCACAGGAGGGGAAGAATAATATAAAAGATTGCTCAATGACTTTTTTGAGCATCCAGAAAGATTCATGGATAATTATTTTATTCTCCCTGGTTTTCTCATATCCACACCAAGAAATAAGAGAGAAAGACACTGTTTCTTCAACTTTCACTGATTTCTTCACTTCAACTTCAACTTTCATTGACTGAGAGAATAAAAAAGCAAGAACAAACCAAGGACTCTGCAAACAGTATAGAAAGCATTAAAGGGCAGTTGTGTACCTTCCTTGTATGCCTGATGCAAGCAGAGATTTCTGTTGGCAAATGCTGCTTTGGCTAAGACTTCTCTAAACTTGTTACCAGTCTGTGTGGGTGTGTGTGCATTTACTTGACATTTCCTGTCTGTTTTCCTTTAGGGTGGCAGAACACATTGCATCCAAGAAGTCTGTCCCATTCTCTCATGTCCCCAGCACCTCAGTCACACTCCTGCGGGACAGTGTTGTCCCAAATGCTTAGGTGAGTGGGGTTTTTTCCCTGGTAATTTAGTAATTAATATAATATGTTTCTGCATAGCATCTTTCATATTACTATTTCACAATACTAGTAAATTCTAGGAAGTGGAAGAGACAGTATTACTCAGTGGCATTTATAGCCTACAGCTTTAAGCAATTACTCATGGTCAGTGTGTAGGGTTGTGATGGGTGATACTAAGCATGCATCTGCAGAAGAGCATTTGAGCATAGACTGGTTGGCTTGCTTAGGTAGACAACTAGAGTGATGTTTCCCATCTTTGCTACATGTTTTACAAAGCAGGTTGAGGCGGGAGGAAGTGTTTTGTTGGAATTTGCCACAAGAAAAAGGCCTCACCCTCCCATATTTTTATTCAAGTGTTCATTTGCATTCTTTTATTTGAGGAAATGCAGCTCAGAAGAAACTTCTGGACTGAAACTGCATTCTTACAAGCTGTTGTCAGAGAGGTCAGAGACCCAGGAATCTGCCTCATCATTCATTGCCTTCTTATGGTGGAATAATGGTTTCAGCTAGGAATACTTTCAATTACATCTTTCCAATACATTTTAAAGGAATAATTCAGAAGAGCTAAGAAGAGCTCTCTAAGAAGAGCTGGTCTTCCAAGACATGCTAAAGAAGGCAATGACTTTTGATCATCCTTTATTTTGCTTGTGCCATATCCACAGATCCCACAGATTAACATTCCTCAGCATGTGTCCCTTGATTTCATAAACAAAGAATATTTACAACCTACCAAGTACATTCCCTTTAATTTGGTCTGTGAGCTTATACCTAGGTTTTGAAAATATTCAGAGCTTTTAACTGCCAGTTCTTCAATAAAAACTTTTGTAATTTTGACCATGGCTTTACTACTATCCAAAGTCTCTTTCCAGCGCTAGGTTATGGAGTACAGAGAGGCCTGGCTTTGGATGCAGCAAGCCATAGAGATTTTCATCTTCTTATGATACTTCACATTTTCAACTGCTTGAAACGAACCTGAATTTATTCATTCATGTGTTTATTTGCTAAGTGAGAATTGATACAGATAACTATCTGCCAGGAACTCTTAACTGAAGCATCGGAGAGTAATACCATAGAGGAATGAAATAAAAATTGAAATGTTGATCTGTTTTGGCTGAGGACACTTTTCTTTTCCTCTTGTCCTCTCCACACCATACTTTTTCCAAATGAACCTTCCTCTCCCTGATTCAAAACTCAGCTTTAATTTTTGGGGACTTTTCTACAGAGTGTTTTTTCTCTTTTAGAAATGTCTATAAACGAGTTCACTAAAAAGAATGATTTTCATTTTATGTGATCGTCCCTCTAAAGCATGTCATATACCTGTGAGTAGACAATATCTTTTCACAGAGAAGTGCTGAAAGTTTTAGAGTGGAGGTAGAGCCAAGGGGTGTGTAGCAAACTGTGTGGAGGTCTGGAAGGAGAAACGTTTTACAGAGATGCTGAGGCATGGTTTTTAAAGTATCATGTGGAGGACCTCCCTGCAATTGAATTCCTGATACTCAGCGTATATAGCTTAGAAGAATGCTGTGGACTCTACTGGGACTTGAATTATTAGTTTAACTAGTGGTTATGAGCCAGGAAAGCCAACCATTAAGCCAATATACTCACCACCACATCTTTTAAAGTGGTAGCTCCTTTGTCAGTGGTTTTTTACCAACTATTTGAACTGGGTTGGCCACCCTGAATTGTGATGGGTGGTTTTCAAGGCATGGAAATAAGCTGTGAGAGAGAACTGGACTTCTGTTCACTTGTTGACATAAGTTATGCAATTGAAGTCCTGGCCCCATGTAAAGCAATAGAAGTGCAGTTACAGGCAAGGCTATGGCTTGGCTTTGTCCATAACTGGTCCATGGATGTAAAGCAGTTCCTTTTAGGGCTATTGGGCATCCTTCACTAATTTCATATGTCATCCTGCAAGAGAAATTAAGACTTTTGTAAAGATGCACATTCAGTAAAAAGAAGGCTGGTTATGCAAGCACAGATTAGTCACAGGTAGCTAATTTGCAGGAGAGAGGTGTTCAAATTGTGTCTAACTGAACAATAGCAATTATTTCTTAATTTTTGTTCTATAGTTATTTTAACATCAGATTTGTAAAAAGTTAAGGCGAATCCAGTGGAATTCATTGTGTACTTATCCTTTTGTTTTATTATATCTCAGAAGAAAACAGAAACTTTTTCTTCTAGACTGTTCTACATTTATCAAGAATTATTGAAAAGTGAAGGAATTATAGTGTGCCAAGATCTGGTGGTTTGAGAGCTGAAGTATTTGGCCTACTACTTAGTGACTTCTTTTATGCACTTATAGTTGCCATTCCCTATCTTGGAACTGATGCCTATTTAACATCAGATCTCAGAACTTACAAGTTGGCTGCCACCAAAAGTACACAGGGGAAGGTATTCAAAACCAGGAATATAAGTATAATGTTTTTGTAAAGAAAAGAAGATAGAGAATGAAAGAAGTTTGCAAAATGCTGAAGTGTGTTGCAACTTGGATCTGGAAGTGCCTGCAGTTTTCCAGAACTTCAGGAAGGATTTGATAATGAAGCTGCCTTCCCTGTATTAATGCTCTAAACCTTGCCTCACTCTTATGAAACCCAAATATTATATTGGTTATAGAAATGACATATCCTGTGTCACCTTCATTCTGGTCATCAGTGGTGAAAACCCAAGTATTTCTTGAATCTGTGTGTGGACATGGTACACAAAGCTATCTTAATGAGACTGGAAAACACCTATGTTTTGATTTTTCATCAGTGTCACTAAGTTGATTTAGTTTGCCTGGTGTGAACCCCTGAGGTAGATATGCTAAAACCGGTTAAGTCTGCTTTATTTGATAAGTTACTGCACTAAATTACAGACTGTTTAAACTAGTTCAAGTGTACCTATCCTAAGAGTTTGCAGTGCTTTTTATTCCTTTAGCTGTACTGTGCACTTTATGATGAGAAAGAGAAGGTTTTTCCAATATAAACATGCCATAAATTATATTTATATTCCCTCCCACAGTGGATTTTGTACAGATGAATGTGTGCTAGAAGAACAGTGAACTGTTAAAAGTACATATTTTTTTTCACACCAGAATGGAAACACATAGCAAATGACACATTGCACATGAATTTGGTCTGGTGACAATAATCCCTACTATTTTTGTTGACAGTATGGCATCTTTTCAACCACATTGTGTTTCTATTTATACTCAGGGCAGAGAAAAGTGTTTGACCTCCCATTTGGAAGCTGCCTCTTTCACAGCAACGTGCATGATAATGGGTCCTCATTTATTTATGACAACTGCACAACATGTACATGCAAGGTAAATCCAGTGTGCGTTGGTATTGTGTGCTGCTGGCTTGCTGACTTAGCAGTAATTTGTAGGTCTGTGAAACTGTAAACCCTGACACTATTCTTTGGCATCTTGTGTGGTCCCAGAGAATCTGATCTGAAGAGCACTTGCAGTTGTGCTAGGAAAATTTAACTGAGTACCTCAGCTGAGACATTATGCCTGCCTGTGTGCTGCAAAGTGAAATCACACAGATTATGTGATCCTCTTTTGTGTTTGCATTACAAGCTTAGTGCATTCTAAACAAGTGGAAGGGGACTTTCAAAATGGTGAATTACCACATCTCTGCTGATGGACAGTGACTTGCTTTTAGTTCCTCTACCATGCCTGTGACCACCTGTGCTTCTGCACCTGGACAAAAAAATGAAACTGTCGCCAAATCAGTAAGATTTTGTGGGGCAAAAGAAGTACAAGCTGGGCTTTAGCTTCACAGACCATGAAAACTTCCCTCAATCCAGTAAATAATTTTTATTTTCTCTGAGTTGACCTATTCAAAGCAGTTGGGTTGTAGCCTGGGTGGATGCAATGAGCGAGCAAGTAGAAATGTTATGGTAAGGACACACAGGAGCACAAACATCTTGGTGATGACATGATTTCCTTTTACCCTTTTATGTAGGATTCAACAGTGATATGTAAGAAGAGGTGCTTACTCCCTGGTGAATGCAATAAAAACAAAGATCACTGCTGCAAGGAGTGTGTCTCGTATATCTCTCCTGAGGAAGTGAAAGTGTGCAAGTTTGGCAATAAGATCTTCCAGGTAAACTTTCAGGTGTGGCTCAAGAATGGATGCCGTTGTAACAGCTGAAAGAGGATGAATTAGATTAGTGTTATGGCTTTTTTTTTTTAGCAGAACCTTCACTGCCCTAATTGATGACAGAACAACTCAGAGGCAAAGCTTTGCAAAATTTACCATCTGCTGTTTTGTGTCCGAGTCTGTGTAAACTGTTGATACACAGCAGTTAAAGATTGGCTCCTCCTTGATGTGACATGTTGTCTCCCTCTCCATATGCAGAGGTTCAAGCAGCTGTTTTGTTACTGAAAGTAATGCAATTTCAGTAAGAGAGTGATGTTCTGCTTTCCCAAATGCTGATATTCATGGAGAAAATGTTCTGAGTAGGATGTAGGCTTTAGCTGCTGAGCCAAAGGGTCTCTCCCATAGCTGAGCCAGCAGGAACTTTACAAAGTTCATCTTGGCTGAAAGTTACTCATCTTGGTTTACTACATTTCACGTCTCTGGTAAGGACAGCACCCCTGACATCTTACAATGGAATAGCCTTGTAATAACTGTTACCTACTGCACTCTCACCCAATGTTTCCAATCACAAGAGATTCCCTGTAGAACACTTCTGCTATTGCTGAGACTCTCTTTGTTTTTCCAAGTGGTACAGCTTTTATGACACTGTGTCAGAAAGATTCTGTCACCTCATGGACCATCTGTGAATTAAGAGACCCTTGAATCAGATCAAATGTTAAATCCTTTGTGAGTACTTGGTTTCCTCAGCCAGAATTGCTTCCCATTTATTCCATCTTTTGTGTACATAGCTGAAGTGTTTATTCTGGAAATTACTTGCAAACCTACTGTATGCTGAGACTATACTCCATCTGATTGGCACTTTCACACTGGTGCTATTGTGCTTCAGGAACAAATGCCCACTTTTTAGGCACCCAACTAAAATATTCTGCTTCTTGTGAAGATTTTATTATGTTTCTAAGTATTAAATGGAGCAAGAAAAAATAATGAGACAGTACAACCATTTTGGTCCTTGTGTGCAAAAAGGTAAATGCAGTGTTGCTCTGTTGAAGTTAATGGTCTAACAGAGGTAAAATGGGCACAGCAAATGTGTTTTTGTGCTCTTGTGTAAAAAACCAGCTGTGAGACAAAATAGTCAGGGTAGCTGCATTCAGTCAACTTTGATATATTCTGGTACCTTGGTAAATGATTGGAGAGTGGTCATTAGAGGCCCACAAGAAAATGTGGTGTATCAGGAACATCAAGCAATCGTTACGTCCTGGGAACAAAAGACAAAGGAGAGACGACAGCTTTTGCCCAAGCATGTTGTGTCGAGTAAGTTAGGCTCCTTGGCATTTAAAATTTAGTCTGTTTTTCTCTCTGGTCAGAAAATCATATTGAGGTGGGCACGTAATTGTTCACAGCTGTCTGGTTGGAGTGCCTATTCCTGTCAGGTCTATCCTCACCCTTCCTTCACAGAGGCCCTGTAAACAGAAAACATGCACATTTTGGCTGTAAGTGGGCTAGCACAAGACCTTAAGTGGGTGAGACAGAATGTTTTAGGAACCACACTTGGCAAATGCAACACTGTAAAAAAGAGCCAGGGCAGTTCCATGGGCAATACTTCCCAACTAAGTGGGAACAAGGCTGTGAGGCATATTTTGCTCTGCACCTAATACTTTAAGAGACATACATTGACTGTCTTACCTGCTCTGCATTTGAGAGGTTTAGCACTGTATATCTTAACAATTTCAGATGTTTAGCAGATCAAGTATCTGTGAAAGTGCTGTAAGTATTCTAAATTAGAATTCATTACTTGACCATTCCTGTCCTAAGTGCTGCATCTGGAAATAAATTCACTATATGCTGACATCTTAATCAAATACTTCATGTGCAACAACTTAAAGATGTCACTCAACCCAATGACTCAGGTTTTTCTAATTATGTGAGGTTAGATGAAAATTTCTGGTAGGTGTGATCACATCTCAGACACATACTGGAGAGAAAACAATGCAAATAATCAGGAGACTGATGAAAAATGCAAATGTGATTTGGTTAGCCTTGGAAAAATTAATTTCTGACCTAGAGGGTTAAAGGGAAGAAAACTCTGCTGAATTTGATCTTTGTCTTTAATCTGACTGGCCACGGACAATCACCTTAAAGTATTTTAGACTAAACAATGACACAATGCCAACAGGGAAAGTCATCCTTTCTTGTGCAATGATACATTGCTAAAATATCTTCCTGTTGCCACCCCAGCTGATACTATATCATGTTCCCTCTTGCAGGATGGAGAGATGTGGTCCTCTGTGAACTGCACCATCTGTGCTTGTGTGAAAGGCAAGACAGAGTGTCGCAAGAAACAGTGCATTCCAGTCAGCAGCTGTCCTCATGTGAGTTTTTGAAAAGAACAGAGCTTTCTTCTCTTTTTTTTCCCCTACTATTATCTTTTTCAGTGTTTCTTGGGAGTGTGTGCATGGCATTGGGGTATGCACATTGGAAAGAAGGGATCCTATGGCATATTAGTTTAGGCTGGTGTTCTCCAAGTCTGCTACTGCTACTCTGAATATAGGTTTTCTTGCTTTGAAGACTGTGCTCCTTTTCTCCTCCTTGCTTCAACTTTCTGTGTCCCGAGTATCTGCACTGGAACAGATATTTAATAGTTTTATAGAGTGGTAGGATGACTGCTAATATTTCAAGAGTATGCCTTGTTAAGGCAAACCACAGAAGGTTGTTGTACTTGTGTTTTTCAGTGCACATGAGTCTTAATATTTGGCTGAAAATGTAAATTAGACAAAGTAAATTATTACAGCCTAGCCATGCTGCTCTCTCCAAGATTGCAGCCTGAGTAATTTTCATTTGAGAATCTGAAGTGGACCCAGAGAGTGCTATAATTATAACTTTACCTAATTGTTTCAAAAATTAGTGTTACTTGAAACCTTGAGTGAGGGTCAGCCTTTGTTTCTTGGATTTCTGTCATTGACATTGTTTTAATGGCTCAGGCTTTCAGAAGAGGGAGCTCTAAATAACACCTCGTGTAAGGGCAGATCTTTGAACAGAACCTCAGAAGAGAGCCAAGTCGTTAGCGTTACACCTTCTCAGTGTTTCCTTCTCCATCCTGGAAGCCAGTGAGGAAAATATGAGTCACAGACACCTAGCAAGAAAATTTTAAATGACAAACTCTAGTTTGTAAAATTTTATGTGTGAACTTTTGACAGCCAGAAGGGGTGGTAGAATAGAGAGTCTGTACCTTGGCGCTCCCAGTTCTGCTCTGACAGTGGGCTGCAAGAGCAATGTTTGCATTCTTAGGAGAGGGGACATCCTTTTCCTGTCACTCTGGCACTCACTGAAGAGAACAGTTCTTCTGTTTGTGGGCTTCACATGAGATGCTGCATACATCTTAGGAAATGCAAACAACTGGAGCTGCTCTTCTGAGAACCTGATCTGACTTGGGGCAACCAGGTTTGCTGCCTTCACACCATTCAGAACATAAGCAGGAGGTGAGAGCTTGGACCCTTCAGGTCTTCAAATATTTTGTTTGCCAAGGACCAGGCACACACTGCATCTCATTTATATCTTCCCTCTGCTGATGCATTTCAAACATTTAAGATGCTTTTGAGATCGAATAACTATATATGGCTTCATATAGATATTAAGTGAAACACACAACTTCAGCAATACCCATATGTAAATTTGAGCACTGAGATAATGAGTTGAAGTGGCTTCTAAAATGAAAACAGCAGTGGGTACAAACTCACCATTCGCAGTCCTGCAGCAGCATGACTGACTGACAGTGCTCATTCAGCACTGCTACACAATCTGCTCCAAGGTTAACATGAAGTCCTAAGCTGCCCTAGGCCTCTGAGCTGAGTCCTCAGACAAGGCCCAGTTCCTCAGGACTGAAAAGCCCAGCTTTGTTACCCTGCAGCACCACTGTCTCCAGTATCTAGCCAGTCAGCCTCTTCCTCACCTTAAAATGGAGTCTACAGCAAGCTGCACACCCCCCTCCACAGGTACACCTTACATTTCTGCTCTTCCAGACTAAATTGGAATGACAAGTAGGGCAAAGAATGTAAGCACTAGAGTGAGATTTATTTTCCTTCTCCAAGTGGGTACTAAGTAATTTTAAAGCAAGTAATGCATGCTAATGGATTTAAATCTTTTACTTTTCATCTGGGCTCCACGCTCTTGGATGAGATACTCTGTCACAGATCTATAAACATTAATTAAAGACACCACATTTATAAAAATAAAGATGTATTAGTGATTCTGATACTAAAAATATCATGCATAGAGTTATGCTGCTGTCTCTGCAGACTGTAGGGATGTGAACTCTTTTCATGTCTTCTCAATATTTCTGGCAGTAAGCAGTCTCTACTGAATATTGAAGACTGCTGTGGAATAAAATGCTGTTTAGCATCCCTTAGGGAGTTAGGCTACACAAAGTCATCTCATTAAAACTATGTTATGATATACATAACTGAGAATGAAAGGATTGAAGAGTCACAAGAAACCTACAGCATTATTCCTTGACCTAAATACTTTACTATACACTCTTAATACTCTTTGCATAATGTTTTGGCTATTTTGGGATGATGGAATGTTGTTTAATTCATCAACATAGATTATTTCTTGAAAGAATGGGTTTCAAAGTGGTAATTTTGCAGACATTTCCAATACTGTGCAACCATTTGTATTATTCCATGAGTTGGTGGCAGGCTGCTATATTTTTGAAGACTGTTTCTGCTATTTCTTTCATTTTCTTTATAGGGACAGGAACATTCTTCTCTTCCTTTTGTTCTTTTCTTTTTAGAACTGGATTTAATCCTGTATCGGTAATTAGAGGAATTGTCTTTCTTAGTGTCTTTTGATCTGCAGTGGAGGCAATACATCTCACAAATTCAATCCCTTCTGTCACAGTTATAGTCAAATCTGTCTTCCTTGGGCTTCTAGTGAGCCTTGTGGCTTGTGGTTTCTGTTTCTTACTTTCTGGCTGCTGACTCCACGGAGGTTCTCAGTTACCTGGAGCACCAGCCCGCAAGGTGCGGTACATGCTGGCTCCCCTCCAGCAGAGCTATTAAGCATGTGTTCAGTCCTGCAGAGGTTAGTGGGCCCTCCATGTGTACTTAAACTTAAACACATGCTTAAATACTTTATAGAAAGGGAGTAATCTCAACACTTGGCAAAACTGGGTTCCAGTGATCCTTTAGACCTTTTCTTACCTAATTTGCTATTCACTTGCCCTAGTCCCGCTTCAGCCCCTTTCTTGCTTTGTGCCATTTTCTTTCCAATTACTCACCCTTATAATTTTCCACCTCGCCTCCTCTCCTTGCACCTTTGCATTCCCCACTAAAAATGTAAGCCTGTAGCAATGGTCAGCAGTCATGGACATCCTTCTTTTTGCACTGCTAGAGGAGACCCTGGTGAATTTTATGGCATACAGCCTTTCTGAGCTTCAAGACCATGCAAAAATTAATCAAATTAAATTCACAGCACGTGAAGACATTTGCAGAGTTCGATTCTGTGGGTAAATTTTGAACCCGTGAACTTCACATAAGTTGAAAATTTATTCAGAACACGTTCTCCCATCTCTAGCACAGACTGCATTTAATGTTACACACATCTGTTATTATTACAAACAAAAAGTTGCTGTTTTTACTCTAGTGCCAAATGAGACACAAAAAAACAACAGCTGTTGCTATTGCACAACCAAACAACTCCCTCCCCCCTGCAATTAGTCTTGCCTTAAAAAAATAGAAAATAAAAACCTCAGACATAAAATTGAAAACCTCATAAAAAAGAAGAAAAATCCCAGAAAATAAATAGACTCAAATGTGGTCTGCTTATAAATATTCATAGGGAAAAATGGGATCACATCACTTAGCCCACTCCTGAGGGAACCCTCAATGCTAACGAAGTCTTGCAGCATATGTTAGCAATAATGGGTTTCCTTATTCTACAAGACAAAAACAGAATCTCGGGCCAACATGGTGGCTCAAGTAACCAGCCTCAGCAGGCTGCCTTGGAGATTCCAATTTCACTTGAATTCTTGCCACTTCCAGCTTGGCTGATGATTTCAACTCTTTTATTGAAATGGAGGGGTAAGGCTGTGCAGTGCAGTGTGTGGCATTCAGCTGCACATCTTCTGTTCATAAACATGAGTGTTGCCCAGCTCCCTGTTTTTGTGCAACTTTAACAGTTCCTTCTTTAAGGGTTTTCGTCCTGTCAGGTTCTTGAGAGTCCTCCCTGTTGCACTGTGGTCCTCTTCTAGTCTCTTTGCTCTGGGGCCTGATGTTCACACAACATCTAAGCACTGCCCACACTACTCATGAAACCCTGACCCGTCCCCTTTCTCAAGTCCAGATGTGTCTAAAATCTATTCACACACAGTTGCACATTCAAAGACAAGCTTAGACTGAACCTTTATGCCCTGTGAATGATGAGCCCTGGTGCACCATCCCCAGGCTCTCTTTCATGCCAACTGAGTACATCAAGCACCAGCAGGACAGAGCCCCCTTCCCTCCAGCCTGCTGCCAGGTAGTTGGAATTCATTTGTCTCCGTGAATGTTGTCAAAGCTTGGCAGTGCTGTAGGCAGAAAGCAAGGCAGACAGCAGGAGGGATTGCAGCCTTTGCCCATTTCCCTGCTCTCTGCTTAGAGCTGCCACCTTTTTTTTGTCTGTTTTCCCAAGCTTTTCTGCACTGCTGTGTATGTTGAGTGGGCAGAATAGTACTGCTCTCTTTGCTTGCTCTTTCTGGTCACCTCTTGTTGACCTGCTTGGTGGGGAACAGGACCAGTGGTCCCACAAAAGGGAATTTATCTGTGTGCAGCTACCGCTGGAGCAAAGGGTTGGTTTTGGGGAGCAGCACAGCTCCATATGCCCATTTCTTCCCTGTATGGGAATGAGGGTGAGCTCCAATATCACCGTAAGTTCTGTTATAACCCAAGCCAGTTTTTGCTTGGAAAAACACATCATTCAGTCTGAAATTTTCCAGGCTTATTCTCTAGCTTGACGGTTTAGCTTCAGGGTATTTAAGTAAAGTCAGATAGAACATCTTTTAATTCGATGAGGACTGAAAAGGAGGCATGAATGTATGTACACAGAGGGATGCCTCCTTCTTCAAGCCAGCCTTCTCAATCATAAATTTAAATTGATCTGGGCAGAGTGGTAAAAAAAGACTCAGATCTTTTGTCCATATTACTATGATTAGACCAAATTATTTGCTTTTAGACTTTGCATGTCCTTGGATGAACGCCCATTTACTTCCCTGGGGAGACTGGTCTATACTTGGCAATATGATTTGGTGAGAGATACCACAAGATTTGTCCATGAAATACATCTGCCAAACTAGATGTCTACCAGTGCCTCCTTCCTTCCTTCATTTTTGTAGGAAAAATGAATTATTTCGGGGGGAGTGGGAGGGTGGAGCATATTGCCTCTATGTAGTAACTGGAAGAGTGTGCATTGGAAACATATATATATTGGGAGTGGGGGAAAAAGTAGCAATCTTGTTAACCTGAAGACCAGTCTGCTTTACATATCCATAAATACATGAGTCCAAAATTCTCTCACACTCTCTCTAAAGAGAAAAGTGGTAACAGAGAAGCCTTTTAGTATTCCATTTCTTATAAGCCTGCCAGGAAGCTCTTTGAATAGTTCTGTCTGTTTTTAGCACCTGATATTTGAAGCTGTAACCAGGGCATTGAGTTCAAGGAAAACTTAAACTATTTTCAAAGGTTTATTCAGCCTTACAACATAACATAGTCATTGCTCCAAAAACTCTGTCATTAAATCAGCCTGTCTTTCTCCCAATTAGGGTAAAATCCTGAACAGAAAAGGATGCTGTCCTATTTGCACTGAAAGTAAGTTCTTTCTTCACATTCTTTAAATTCTTTTTGATTCTTTCAGAGAAAATAAATATAGTAGAAGTATGTTTTCTTGTCTACCTTCTTTTTAGAGGTGGCTAATGTGCAGGTGATTATTGCTGACCACAGATATTGCCTGCTATAAATCTGTAAATTTAAAATAAAATGCCTATCTTTTTAATGACACTATTCTGTCGAATCTGGGGTGCTACTTTTTGAAGATTTAGTTGGCGTGTGAAATTTGTAGGTAATTAAATAAGCAAATGAAGAGAGTTTTAACTTTTAGGACCTTTTATACCTGTAAATATCAGCTTGGCTATGTGTATATATAATCCAACACCTTTGCAGATGATTTGGGACAGTTAAAAGAAGGTGTGCAGAAATCTGAGACTCAGTCTGGGGCAACAGTCTTAAGTACAATAGCAAGCTATTCTGGATGTATGATGTATAGTTCAACCACCACCTTTTTATCTCTTTACTCTTCACTTCAGGAACAATCATCTTAGGATACCACTTGTGTTCTCTCCTAGTCAGCAAAGCACTTAGACAAAGTTATCTTTAAGCTTGTCATATTTAACCTGTCTTCACTGAAGTTAACAGGATGCAATTGCATATTTCCCTAAGGACATTTTTAAGTATTTTACCAAATAGGGGCAGACTGCTTGAATTAGGTTTTGTGATTTATAGGAAGGTTTCTGAAAGAAGCAAGAGTTTTTTTTAAGGAGAGTGTTTCCTATTCTTTTGTCTAAAATAAAATTGGTTGTGCTGATCAATACAGTCCTGGGTGCTTTTGGATTGCATTAATTCCATATGCTAAAGACCTAATTTTCCACCGTGCAGCTCAATTATTTTTAAATACAAATATGTGATTAAAAAAAAATCTAGTTTGCATGACTTCAGTATCAAAATGAAATTAAATACAAGTGGCAATCCCAGAAACACTTGAAATAATACTGAGCAGAGGAAGAACTGAAAGAAGATTCAACTGACCAGCAAGCAGTTCATTTCATGTTAGCTCGTATTCAGTGGAGAAGAAATTTGCATAAATGTCTGCTAGAACAAGACATGTAGTTAGTGCCATGAATTTATCAGTCTCTATCTTGCCTCTGTTCTTATGTTTGTCTTGTTTAACCTTTCTCATGTGTTCTTTTGTAACATGAGTGGGGGAGGAAAATAATGGGGCCTGCCATTCCCTCAAAGGACCAGGGAACATCTACTGTAAAGAGTTAAAAAGAAGACAGTACAGTGACTCTTTCAGAAATGTTGCCAGAGGATGATAACTTGTTATAATTGTTTCATGGGAGAAGGAGGCAAAAAATGGTTTTCTTCACAGTAAAAATAACTCATCTAGGAATCAGGTTACCTAAAAAGTCAGAATTTTATGATCTAAGAAGGGAATGATTATGGCTGTAAGACATGAAATTTAGGGCAGACCATTGTTCCTTGTTCTCCTTCCATGCAGCTTTGTAAAAAGCTTCTCTCCATGTTCCCAGTAACCTATGTACAGGCAGAATGCTCTTAGCTCTTCCTGAAGCCCTCAGGATATACACCCTCTTCTTATGGGTCCTTTCTGCACTGCACTGGCTGTAATTAAGGCTGGGTGGCTCATTGCACTGTCCCTCAGTGATCCTCTGTTGCACATGAAACAGGGTTTTTTTTCCTGGAGAGGTGCTTCACTATGGACACATTTACTATTTGGAGAGCTGATGTTGAGCTGATTGCAACCTTTTATGATTAAAAGGCTGTTCCCAGCTTCTATCAGGTAGTGCAATCAAAGGGTGTAAATACCCCTATCATACAGCAGTGGTGGCTGCCGCTGACTGTTTTAATGTTAGCATTTTAACAGTTGCCATTTGCAAAGAGCTAATTCCACCTCTGTGCCAGAAGTGCTGTAAATTTCATCATGACACAAGACAGGCAAAAGGCATAAGGATTTCAGTGATGATCACCATCTCAGATAGTAGTTAGAAGCTTTACTAATCGAGCCAGTTTATGATGAGATAAGATGTACATGCACAGCCTTTTCCCTCACCCACCCACTCATGTTAATCCTCTCTCCACATATTAACACACCAGACGTTTCTGGCGGTCTAGCAGATATTAATTTTCCAAAGTAAAAACAACATAGGAGGTACAAGAACATACTGTACACAGGAGAGCTTTGAGTACAGTTTAAATGCAGCCAATTTCTATGAAGTGGGTCAAAAACAGTCACGTTGTTAAAGGATACACTTTAAACTAAAAAATAATAATCACAGGATTATTTTCAAAGCAATTTGTTGCAGAGAGAAAAAGTACCTTGTCTCCTAAAGGGCTGGAGAGTCTCTTTTGTCTACTGTTGCTGAAGTTAACTATGGTTAGTTTTGGCATGTTGCTGTTTAAGCTCTATGGCTGGCTTGCAGTTATCACTAATTAAACACAGTGGTCATACCAGTGGAAAATTCAACAGTTTAGTTTATGCTGCTGTAAAAATGTAATGAAATGTACTCTTTTGGGCTTGATTTAGAAAAATCACCACTGACGTCAATTCCATAAATTAGTAATCCTATGTTAGACCAAGGTCATTTTCATATTAAAAAAAAAAACACTAAACCTGAGTTCAAATAACATTAACAGACTGCTCTCAGCTCCAGACAAAGATGGGAATTTGTAGTGGATGTTAAATCTTTGTTCTTGACAAAGAATTTGCTGAAATTATAGCAGACCTATGAAACCTTCCTACTGCAGCCATAGATATATTTTAACCATGATTCATAATATTAAGAGAGCCTTATGCAAGTCATTGTGAGGCTTTATAAGTGGACTGCAGACATCTAGGTCTAGCAGTACATATGATTAATTTTTTCTGTAAAGGCCTTCTTTGGGGCAGAAAATTTCATTCATCACAAATCATCCTGCAACTTTTTTTAATTGACAAAATGGCCAGCAGAGCTAAACCAAACTCAAGACCATTTTGACCCAGCCTTAGGAGAGAAAGACTGATACTTTCAGCTGGTCCTGCGTTCTTTTTATTTGCTTTTATAGGAATATCGAAAACACTGATGACTCTTCAAAGAAAAAAAAAAAAAAAAAAAGAAAAGAAAAAAAAAGTGGGATTATGCATTGTAGGTAGCTGGGAGAGCAGGGAGTGGAACTGAAGGACCATATTGGCCCCTGCGGCTGCTGTTTCTTGTGTTATTTCCTTGCCATGGAGAAATACATCAACAAAAAGACTGCAATTGTTTATTCATACTGGAATGCTGTTCATGATTTATCTCCTCAGCCATTGCAGCCATGATGGTCTACTGTATAAATATGTACTTGGACAAATTGCTATAGCTATTTTATTTATGAAATAGACCATAAAGGCTTCTGTGGAGTTTTTGACACCACACCTTGTAATGTGTATTATATCAAGCTGCACCGTGCAGCAGTTATGAGGAAAGTACTCTATGGCTATGAATTTTTTAAAGAAAAGCTAATGAAATTCTATTATGTGTGTTCTGTAGCTAGTTTTAAAAAAAATTAATAATGTGTTCTGTTTGATTTAGGGCTTAATTCAGCATATGGACTAATTGCATTCAAAGTTTCATTATATTTTTTAAAAGCTGAGATATTTTTGAATTATAGATGTGCAACCAGAACACCCTTGACTAGTAAACTTGTATTTTTTCCTCCCTCTCCTTACTTAGAAAGTGTCCAAACCAATTTTAGTTATAATTTTAAGTATATTTTTCTTGGCCACTCTTAACTAGCTACAAGCCCAGAAGAGTGTGACCAGACATCTGGACATCCTGGACTTCAGTTGAATTCTCTGATCTCCTGAAAAAATAAAACAAGCTATTCCATGAGCACCAGAGCTAACAGAGCCTGGTTTCCTATGGATTTGTGTCCCATTTCCTTTATATCCCAACAAATAATAAACCCAGCTAGAGACAATATATCCTGTGGATGCTCTGGAGCTACAAGTGTGCTAATTGTTCAGCCACTATGCTCATGTTCTCTGGTTGGTCAGGATGTGTGTGCTGACTGTCTGGCCTCCACCAAGCAGTATATATAAATATATCACCTTTCTAGAAAAGCTAAATACTGTCTGGGGTGTGGGGGCATTGGAGGGAAAGGCAGTGGTTTTTGGCAACCACTTATTTCAATGAGTGGTTCATACTTTTACTCACCATACTACATACTAGAAATGCATTGTCTTTCAGAATTTATGCTTGATTTCATAAGCTTTTTTTTTTTTTTAACTTATAAGAGTGTGTTAAAAATTGGGGAATGTTAAAATATTTCTTTTCCTTACTACTGCTATTACAACTTCTTTCTGGTTTTGTTTATGTTTTGTTTTGTTTTACGAAAATGTGTTTCTAAAAATGGTGCTTCTTGTCCACATGTTACTTTCCCCCTTACCTTTTCTAATGAAAGTTACTATTTCATTTTATTTGGTCTTATGATTTAGAAATGCAAGGAAAGCGTGCCAGGAGTTCTGTAGTATTCACTTTAGCACCTGATTACTATTATTATTAGTTTGCAAGAAAGCTGTAGAGTCTTAGGTGGGAGCTGAGTAAACTTCACGAATCACAGATGTAGTTTATAGTTGTCAAATGTAAAAATGTGAAATCCATATTTAGTTGCTTAAAAACAAACAAAAAAAAAAAACAAAAAAAAAAAAAGTGAAAAATGCTGAGCTCACAGAAGCTTTTTCAAAAGGCAGAAGTCTTGAGTATTGATTTGGGAGCCTAAATGCAGGATTTCCAAAAGAGGTTTAGAGTTGTTTGCAGCCAGCTCCCAATAATGTTTGATGAGAACTGAGTGCCTAAGGCTCTTTTGAAAAATATAGCCTCCTGAATGTAGCTCTGGGGCTCTCCTTTGAAAAATCTCTGTTTCTCACGGACAGAGAGGGAAGAGAGGGAATAAGTGTATTTGCCTTCATAAGCACGTGGAGATGAGCAAAGGAGACATCCAGGATCATGACTGGTTCAAAATAAGCAAGAGGCAGTGTTTTTTTATGCACTTGGTGCAACGATGTTGTAGATGCTAAAAACGTTTTGGGTTGAAGGGGAGACAGGAAATATTCACAGAAAAGAAGTCTATTGCAGGTTACTAAATAAAGAGAAACCATGTCCAGCTCAGAAAGTCCTTAGGCTGAAAATAGTTGGAGGCTGGTGGAGTCTTAGGGAAAAGTAGTATATATAGTTACCCTTTTCCAGCTCTACCCTAGAAAGCTGATCAAGACAAGGAGTATCCACAATTAGCCAGGAGCAATTCACTGTAGGAAAAAAAGGGAAGAATCTTCACCTTGTGCACACAGATTAGCAAAATTCATACTCCAGGGTTGGGGAATGTAGCTTTGGTGATGCAACAACACCTCTCCATCTGTTATGTCTCAACAGAAGAGCAAGTCACATGTGATCATAACCAGAGAACCTGTGCTTCCAATAGATTTCAAAAGTAGCTGAACAGAAAGACTGGAAAAAATAAAAGAAGAAAACCATAAAACATGGTGATTGAAAGTCTCTCGATAGGAAATAAACAACAAACCAAAACATAAAAGTGGCAGGAACTCTTTTTCATGTTGCCCATCTTTTGCACTCTTGTTACGCTTGGTTTTTAAGGTTTATTTCTAGGCCAACCCATTTTTCTTAGTGGCAGTGCCAGCTTTCACACACAGTCTTGCAAGGTGTAGATATTTTTTTTTTAAACCCACAATTTTAGCAAGCCTTTCAAGAATGTTTTACACAGTGATATCAGAGAATCAATTATTCAGGCTGTTTTTAGGTAGATTTTCCCTCCCCCATTTCCTTGGTTATTAAAGAAAACAGCGAAATTTGGATCAGACATTCAGCTATCCAGTCCAAAATACATTCTTTTTATTTTAACTGCACTGCATCAAGTTGACATATGATGTGACACGATGTAACATAACATAAAACAACACATTAGAAACACATAACACATTAGAAATTAAAAATAAATGTTGCCTTTGGATCCCATTGGCACTATCAATTTTACTTGCACATCCCTCTATTACGTTTGTTTCTCTCATGTCTTGCCTCTTAGCTATTTGCTTAGGTGAAGAACCAGTCTCCCACTCCTGATGTGTTAGGTAGTAACATGTATAACATCTCCACAGTCTTGGCTTCTAGAAATGTAGACATAAACCAGTACTCTTCTCTGAAATCTCCGCTCATGTTTGGACTGATATTTTTGTTGATAGCTTTCTTGTTTTCATAAAAGCTGTCAGTATGTTTGAAGAAAAATAAAAGCTTGAAAAAGTTAAATAGAATCTAAGAAGGTAATAAAATGTACCTTAATATTTATCATGTAGATAATTACATTAGTACATTGGGAAATAAGAAGCTTGTTAGTATGGTTTAGTAATGGTGAAGTCAGATAGTCTCCATATAAAATCTACAGGGTTTTTTTTCCATTGGTAAAAATGACTTTGGTGATTAAAATCCATATGGTTCCTGCCAATTTATGGAGAATCAATTCATCTTTTTATGGACTTTAGAAGACAGATATTGATATACTCCTTTGTATTAATGAGGAAAATGAGGCTCACAGAAGTGTATGTAATTTTTTAAAAGCACTCTCTTATCTAAATGTCTTGGTTTTTAGGCTCTGCTTAAAGTCTGATTTCCAGAAGTGTTGATCAACTGTGGCTCATTTTGACTTCTGAAGGAGCCGTCAACATGACGTCCTTGAGAAATCAAAACTTCTGGTCCCTAGTTGCCAGACATATTAAAGAAGGGTAATGGTGATGCCAAGCTTTAGTTAAAGAAGCTTGCATGTGGCAAGTTAGGAGTGAAGTGCTAGTCTCTCAGGCACCAGCTCTGTGATGGACTGCACTATGCAGTGAGGGAGACTGAGCTAGACTTTAGGAAGACTTTACTAGCAGCAAGGACAGCTGAGTGCTGCCACAAATTGGTGGAGGCAGCTGTGCAGTTGCTGTTATTGCTGCTCAGTAGGAGCAGGTTAGATAAATACCTGTCAGGTATAACTTAGGTACAGGTAACTCTGCATTGCAGCTGGAAAAGAAAAAGGTAATGTCTCCTTCAGCACCACTTTCTGTGTCTCCGTGTAGGTATCCTTGGATGCTCTTTAACCACAGCTAGAAAAACACCAGAAATATTATAGCTTTAGCTTAGCATAAGTCTGCTTAGGCTGACAAACTCTGCTGAAAAAGGTGTATTACATAATCAGAGCTGCATTGTGCTCCACCGAAGGAATTCCCTGCCTCGTCTCCATTAAATCCATGTCTCTTTTTTGTAGGTTTGAATTTGCCTTTTTATAGCTGCTTGTTTGGGCAAGCCATTGTTAATTTGAGATTTTTTTTTTCAGTGACTGTATTCTATTCCCTGTTACTCTCCCCTCCTTCCTTGGATTTTGGGTTTTTTGGTTTTCGTTTTTTTGTGGTTTTTTTGTTTTTTTGGTTCATGCTGTTCACAGCTCTCTGATTACTGAGTCAAATATTGTTAGAGCACCAAGCCCTCCCCCTAAAACAGGCATAATTTTTCAAAAGCAGCCTCAGCCCATGGGTATCCAGCTGGCAGTAGCAGCATGCATTTCTCTGCCTTGAGACTCCTTCTTCCAGGAAGAGCAGCAATGAGATGTGGTTAGGACCTATTGTTATACCAGAAGGCTGCAATGCCAATAAATTTGCTGCTCTCTTTGATTGTAGAGGCAACTCAATTAATTGCTGGGTAACTGTAGGGTAACTCAGTGTCATTGACATGAGTGTGAAAACGTTCTGACTTTGAGCTGTGGCTTCTCCCATCAGCATACGGCTGCAAAGTTCAATGAGAAATCCCTCCCTTTGGAATGATGCAAATGATTGGTAGTAATACCATGCCCTGAGACAGTCATTGCATCATACTAGTCAGGCACCACTGGCTTTTAGTTGGTAGGGTGAAAACAATAACTACTATGAGCCAGTTGTATATAGACAAGATATGTTATATGGCTCGACAGATAGTTTGGGAGAAAAATAAATATATCTACTTTATGCATGTACAATATTTATAAGTGTGTCTGTGTAAAATATGGACAGGATAAGGTCCTGCTAAAATACTCTAATGGATTTTAATTGCAAAGGATCACCCCTGCCTAAATGAGGGTATTAAAATTAGCCTCAAATATACATATGAAGTTTTGAATACTGCTTCTGCTAGTGGGTTAGGTTTTGCTCCCCCAACACAGTTATGGTTGGGAGTTCATCCTAAGGGAATTCAACCATCTAAGAGAAATGTCTGTAGTCTTAGATACTTGTTTGTGCTCCCAGAGCTGACACTATTCCAGAGTGTAATTCTATTAAACGAGTTATCTAAAACTCATGATAATAAAGAGTTTCTGGTCATGCCTGTTTCTCTCTATCAGCAGGAGGACAACAGAATAAATTGCTTAGACTTGACATTTTGTGTTTGTAAATATGAAGAAGGTTTCTTGTATTTTCTGGAGATGTTATTATTTGAACAATTTCACAGGCATTGTAATAACCTGAACAGTTCAAGCAGTACATTATGTGTAAGAGACCATTACATAGGTTGAAAAATGTGTCGTTGGTTCTTAGCTACAGGTTAGCTTTCCTATGCTGCCCCAAGGATTGATTGGCTTTTAGTTTCCATCTATTTTGGGGAAGATGTCTACTAAAGCCATGAAGCTCCTTTTTCTCAATATAGGCTCCTAGTGGGTGTCAGGCAAATTTGGTGAGAGCGGTGTTCTCTAAGTTCTTATCAACTGCTTTTTTCAAACTTTGATTCATCCTGATATGGTGCTTTTGTTTCTCACTCACCTGCAGAGCCTGGAGTTTGCACTGTATTTGGAGACCCTCACTACAACACTTTTGATGGACGGACATTTAACTTTCAGGGAACATGTCAGTACGTTTTGACGAAAGACTGCTCCTCCTCTGCCTCGCCCTTCCAGGTGCTGGTAAAAAACGATGCCCGTCGGACCCGTTCTTTCTCCTGGACAAAGTCAGTGGACCTTGTGTTGGGCAGAAGCACTATCAGCCTCCAGCAGCACCTCACAGTGAAGTGGAACGGGACCCGCATCTCACTACCTTGCGAGACACCGCAATTTCAGATCGATTTGGATGGTTATTTGCTGAAAGTGACAACCAAAGCAGGTAGGGCAAGTGTGTGTGTGTGTGTGTGTCTTCTGCCTGTATGTGCGTCTTCTCAAGTGCAACATGAACAGCAGTCAGTAACAAAGCATGATAGCAGCTATAAGTGTAGTTATAACTCTTTAGAGATCTGAGGAATGCAAAGTGCTTTCAAAAGCCCTGCAGTCCGCAAACAGAGAGAGATCCCAGCTATGAGACTGTAGTCTGCAGAGCGTTTGCTAAACTGTATTTCATTCTGCAGCTGTCAACTTATTGCCTGCCTAGAAGAATGTGCCATGATTTTCACTTCAAGCAACTTGAGTGGCTTATGCAGAGTCTTACAGATAAGAACAGAGAGAAGTTTCATTCTTAAACATAACGTTCAGGTTTTTTCCCAGGTACAGCAACATACCTGACAGTCTCGGTCAGCAATTACATAAAATCAAAGTAACTAATGGTTTCAATGAGTTTAAGTTGTCAAATTAGGGAAACATTTAATTGGGGCTACCCAACAATACGCACCAAGGCTTAATTTGCTGTTCAGTGCCATCTTCTTGGGCTTGTTTTGTGATCTAGTAAGAGTTTGTCTGTGAGGAAGAGAGTCCACAGCACCAGAAGCAAAGGAAAGTCAGAAACTTCAGAGAATCTGGTCCCTTATTTGTAGAAACAAGAGAGACAGACTCTCATGGGAGATAGACTCTCAGGTCTTTTGAGTCCTAGAAAATACATTGTCAAAGTGGTGAGCCAGAGAAATTACATTTGTTTTGATAAAGTGTTCTGAAACTGTAGCATCCTTGCACAGATAAATATTGAGGGGAAGTTTAAAGCCTTCTCATTAGCATGTGTAAGGTACTACTGCAGTCCTGAGAGATTTCACTTACACAGTGAAGGACTGTTTCAGTGAGAATGATATTTACTGTTAATTCAATTAAATCCTATGTGAAAGCAGTGAAACCAATCTTTCTTGTGGAGTGATATGGTCACAGGCGTGACGCACAGTCATACTCATTATCTAGCATAATTTTTTTTCAAGTGGGACACTAGTATCCTCTGTTAAGCTGAGAACTTAGACACCTGTTCACATAGCCCCTGGAAATGTAAGACTGCATCATGTGGGTCCCAGCTCCGGGCTCATTCCTCAAAGTGGCACTTCAGATTTTTGTGGCTGTTTATAAAATGCACACAAGTTGACCATTATTCGCAACTTCTAATTAAAAGCATCTTGAGGGTTTCTCTTTGCAGCCAGCTGAACACTATGAATACTGGTGATATGGATTTCATTAGCCAACCACAGGCTAGGAGAGGTTTTCAATCGAGATGAATGACAGCTAATCCTGCTGCTATTCCATTTGTCTCTGGTGCAAGCCCAAAAAATGACTACACACATCCTTGTCTATGTGTTGGCAGAGGGAGTGCAAACATGGCATATGACAACATACCAAACAGTGTATAATCACTGCAAATTATAGTCTGAATAATTCCTCCCATTAGCAGAGGAGGATCAGGTTTCTCTGGCTGAATGCAGCACAATGGGCCAAGTCCTCTTTTCCTCAGCATGTAAGGCCTGGAAAGCAGCAGAACAGCATGGCTCCATTTTGCTGGGAGAGGACAAGCAGCAAAGAGGCTGCAGAGAGGAGGAATGTGCTGAGTAGAACTGGTTTAAAGACAAACTTTTTTGTTCCACAGGAAATTCCAAGTGCTGAGGGAAAAAACCTGGAGAATTTTCTCTGTTTCAGAATGAAGTATGAATTTTTTAAAAAATATATGCTTTCCCAGTGTAGGTTGAAAAAAGAGGGGGAGGGAGGAAGTAATGAAAAATAAGCAAATCCACTGAACTAGAAGCAAAATTCAAAGTAAAACTGGGCTGAGAAGTGCAGGATCTGGTGCTTACAGCTCAGCCAGCATTCCCATGGCTTTTTGTTTTCCTTTAGCAGAGCTGGGAGCTGGGCCCTGAACAAAACTGGGGAGCCCAAAGATTCAGGAAGCCTTGTGGCCCCTGGCTATGGGGCAATCTGCATGGCAGGGATGTCCTGGAGCTGCATACCCTAAGAGTCCAGGTTTCCAGGCAGCCCACCAGGCGAGCTGGCAGGAAATCAGCTTGGAGCCTTGCCTGTGCTGTGTTGGAAGTTCATTGAATCCGCTGTGTCTCCCTGAAGCATTTCAGTTCTGATGAATTGGCATTTTCCAGAGAAAACCTGTTTTGTTGCTAAATTCCTCACCAGCTGTAGCCCTGGCTGCCATGCAGCAGCAATTCTGGCACCTTGCGCTTGCAGGTACTTTTTCATGGGTGTGGTTGGGATCGTGTTGAGTCCCTTGTCAAAAATTCCTGTGTTAAAAACATGAGAGAGCAGGGCTGATGTAACTTCTCTGTCTCTCTAGTGCAGGAGCAGTTTTTAGTGTTGCTTCTGTGCTGATATTCTGCATGAAACTGCTTTGCTGAGGTTTTCTGTACCACTTTGGCACTAAATCTTTTAGGATGCCTTTCCCACAAAAAATCATGCAGAACAATTGATGAGAGTTCCTAGCAAGGGGAACTTGTTGTGTGATGTGGTTGAATCCAGAAGGACTTTTTTTAAATGCAGTAAAGCAGATAGTGTGCCAAGTTAAGAAATCAAGTTGGTTAAGCACCCATTAAAGAAAGGGGCAAAATGTAAAACCCTAAAAAGTAGCTCAGAGAATATTCCTTCTCTGCACATCCCCAGAAGGGACAGACGCAACACCCTTTGGCTTCGCATCTCTTAGATTCTGATCCTTTTCCAAGAGAATGGGAAACTCATCCATTTTGAGGAGGGAAGGAAAGGGGGGCTTAGGCACCAAGAAACTCTTCCAAACAATTTCTGTCTGCCAAGGAAACCATTTCAAACATCGCCCCGTAGCATAATCCCTTCTGTCACAGCTCTTGTTTCTTGTTGCAGCAACCAATTGAATTTTCTGCTTGTGAACAAACAAAAAAGGCACACACTGCACAGCACGATCAGGCTCCAACAAAATTATCATTCATGAAGGAGTAAATACCCTTCCTCGTTACCCCAAAACCCGTTATGGACATAAACCTTTAGGCTATTCATCAAAGCTAGAAATTACCCCTCCAGCTGGGCAACTACAGCAGAATATAGTGTAATTAAACAATACCCAGTTAGAAGAAAGTACATCCTTTTGTGGTAGTTAAACTGTGAGTCTCTTGAATCAAATCCAGTAATGAAAGCAGGAAATTTTAAATGTGCATTTTTATAAGCTGAGATTAGAAGTCTTAATTTTATGTTATTTTTTATTTTTATTTTTATGTTTTTTTTCCCTGCATATCTAGAGTTCAAAGAGCACCACGTAACAATTAGATTAATTTAACTCTCACAAAGTACACACAGGAATTTAGGATAATGTCAGAGTTAACCTTTTGCAATGAACATGAGTGGTTTCACTGTCAGTTAGCCATGACCTGAGGAAAAATGTTGTAAAAGGAAAATTAAGATCCAATCATTAGCCAGTCTTTTGTGACTGCTGCTAAAAGTCAGCAGCTTCTGAGACAGATCATTTTGGAAAGAAGCTGAACTCTGCCTTAAAAACTGGAATTATTTTCTGAAGAGAATTGTCTGAGAATTTGGGTCTTGATGCTTCAAGCTTTGAGAAAGTTTATACGATTCTCAAGTCCAAAGAAAACTTAGTTTATAAGTTAATGGTGAAGTTTTTCTAAATGCTAGCATGTCAGTATCTGGTAATCTGGTGTCTGCAAGTCAAGCTGTGTTTTGTTCAGCGTTGTCAGAAGCAGAGACAGCTGGAATTCAAATTTGTTCAGCAATGATAATGTATGAAGCAGCTTAAAAGGCAGCTTTCCCCCTTGCCACTGTGCTGGCCTCGTTAACAACTGTAGTCTTGCACAATTTCTCAGTTGGCTGGGTGTTAAGTGCCTTTGGAGGAGGACACAGTGGGCCTGTCCATGCTGGATTTATTAGGTAATTTGAAACTGCTTTCAGGCACACTCAGCTCAGGACAGATTTGTGCTATTATTGCTAACCTTTAGTGATAAGAAAACATGATGCAGCCGACTGTAGTTGACTGACGATGCAGAATTATCTGTGCAACCTTGTTGGGTAAAGTGTTCCTCAAACTCTTGGAGTCATAGTGTAATCCAGGACAGCATGAACCAAAGGCAAAGCACCCCTTCCATAGCTGTAATTGCTGGTTGAGCCTCACCCTGTTTCTCTGCAGTGTGGGTAGGGATTGTCATAGGAGACAATGGGATGTGTTGCTAAAAGAAGGGTTCCAGCTTTGAACTGAGTCACTGGTATGTTAATTACTTACATGAGGGTAGGGCAGGATTTGGATCACATAGTGACAAGCACTGATTTACAAGAGGAAAGGGTGGTACTAAGCCAGCCCACACATCAAATGTAGGAGGCTGGAGCAAAGCCCTGCTCCTGCTGCATGAAGTGATGCTCCTTGGTACTCTTGGCCAGGCAGAGACAAGATGGTAAAATCTAGATTATCCTGTTTAAAAGGAGATTTCTGTGTTTACCCTTAACAAGCCACTGCACAGAGGTATTTTATGGGAATAAATTAGTGCCAGCAAAATGGTTTGTAATCTTCAGATGCAGAGTTACTGAAAAGATGTGAAGTAGTAGCCTTCATCAGAGATTTGAAATACTTAAAAGAAAGGCCATTTTTGGGCAGCAGTTAAGAAGCAGTGATTCTTGGTATGATTTTGTCCAATATGATAGCAAAATTGCTTTAACTTATGAGATCCGTATTTATTCCTCAAAGGTTGAATTTATTTAATTTACAATCACCCAGGTGAAAATTAGAAGTTGAGGCTCCACCTGATCTCTGGGGCCTCTAGAATATCAGAGTGGAAACAGAAAGGCTTTCAGAAGGTAGTTTATTCCCTCTCCATTAGACACCTATGTTGTGATCCAGAGCTGCCTATTTGTCTCTATCAAAGAGAGGGCCCAGACAGCTGATTTAAGCTAGACAACTAGCTTTGAGATAAGTAAAGACAAATTAATTAGATTTCATACAGAGAACACGATTTAGAATTTGATGTATTAAAAGTCTAAAACAGATTGTAGCAGAACACTTAAATCCCAGCCACCAGGTGAAGGTTAGATGTTTACCATCTTTCCTTGGTACTGCTGACTTATGAAGACAACTTCAAAAGGCTGATAATTAACACCTTTTGAATGAACAGTTTGAATCCTGTTCCGAATGCCTTCTTACAACAGTTTTACCCATCTGATATATCTTTGTGGTCATCTTTTTTAACTCTCTTTACCCACACAAAACAAGATACTTGCATTAGAAAAGTTGTGTTCACCCAAATGAGTAATCAGAGTCAACTTTGAGGGCAAAAAAAGATTTTTTTCATCAGTTGGTCACTTATGGAATCTCATGGAGCATGGACACCTTTATATGCCCATGACCTGTGCAATGAGTAACAATGGCTGAAATTCTGCCCCTCCTGCAAAATCATCTAGAAATTTGCCTTTATAAATATGATGTGCAGAATTTTTCAAGGGCCCTCTTTTGATGCTGAGAGTAGGTCTGCCTTGGCTCCAATTTTTTAGGATAACCCCATTCATAAGCAAGGAGGAAGAAAATGAACAGAGTGTAAGTGTATTGTAATTGAGTGTGGTTTAGGAAACTCTACACTTGCCAGAGGCATTTACTGGGAGGTGTATCGAAATCTAACAGCATTATCAGAAGGAAGCCAATGGCTTTGTTTGGGTTCCCATGAACACTGTTTCACAAACAAAAGGCTCAGTTTGTTATCCTCAGCTTCTCTTTTTGTGTGTTTTTGTCTCATTTCTTTACTAGGCTTGGAAATCTCATGGGATGGAGACAGTTTTGTGGAAGTCATGGCTGCGCCGCACCTGAAAGGCAAACTCTGTGGTTTGTGCGGCAACTACAACGGGCACAAGCGAGACGACCTGATTGGGGGGGATGGGAATTTTAAGTTCGACGTGGATGACTTTGCTGAATCCTGGCGTGTGGAGTCCAATGAGTTCTGCAGCCGCCCGCAGAGAAAACCTGTGCCTGAGCTCTGCCATGGGACAGTCAGGGTGAAACTCCGAGCTCACCGGGAGTGCCAGAAACTCAAAGGATGGGAGTTTCAGAGCTGTCATTCAGCGGTGGATTATACCACATTTTATCGGTAAGTGTGGCTTGCTGTTAAAGGAGATAGTAAGTTACTCTGCAAGGAGAAAAACCACACAGTTGGCCCAATTTCAGTAGTGTTTGAGTACATGCTTTGAGTTGCCTTTGCAAAGAACTAAAACATTGGCTTAAAGTTATATTATTATGAGCTTTTATGAGTCAGAAATCAGAAAGAGATAGTACTGAGCTGATACAGACCCAAGCAGCCAACAGTGAGAAAGGCAGGCTGGCTCCTGATCACCTGGAGATAAAGTGCTTTTGGAGTCTGAGGAGAGAGGGGGAAGAGACTTCAAAATGTTTTGGTAAGATCTTTCTGATTTCAATGTTGGCTTTAAAGTTGACTATAATTGCCCTTCCTTGTGGTCCAAAGAAGTGCATCTTCCCAGAAGCATTTTGAAAATTATTTTATTAAAGCAGGGATATTGGACATTGCTAGTGCCTCTTGGATGGTGTAGTTTCTGGGTTGAGAGTTTGAAAGGAGAGAGTTAACAAAAAGCTCAGTGCAAGCCCATCCTGCCCTGGAAGCAAAGGAAGACAGATGAGGATCTAGAAACCTTGTCTGAGTGTATTATTTAAGATTTTTTTTATCTTTAAAAAGCTTCCAGTCTAAACCACAGAGACATCATTTCTGTTCCTTAATTGGCATGAGTTTATTTGCCCTTCACTCAGTAAATAAAATTGGCTTTTCTTTTGATTGCCTGACATAAAAGATAAAAGCAAGCCGAATCACAGTCTTATGATGGCGGATGGAGCTGCTTGATCTCTGCACTCCCAGCTTTCCCCACTTGTGCACATCTGCTGAACTATTGGGCTTATTAGGAAAAGCTTTCTAAAATGACTACATTTCCCTTATGAATTTCTTTTCCTCTTCATTTATAATGAAACCAAAACACTTTTATCTATGCAAGCAGAATATGTCCAGGACTGGGAAATGCTAGAAGAAGACACAGCTTGGTTTGTAGTCTGTGTGCTTCTGCATTTAGTTTGCTGAAGTGTATCCCTGTGCTAGGACCCTGGCAAAGACTGAGGATTATATTGTATGCAAGTTATAATACTTTATCTTTTCCAATGGCTGGAGGCACAACAGAGAGCACTAGAGATGCTAACACGCATACACAAGGTCTCTTGAATGCATTTCAGCAACATTCCCATCTCACTTCCATCGTCCTCTAAAGGTAAGTGATGACAATGCAAATGGAAAACAGACACAGAAAGATTTGTTTCATTTTGCAGTGGGTTTTTTTGTCCCTTTTTAAAAGTAGCTCATGATTAATTTAGTGCAATACACTTCCTGACACCGCAGAGGAAAGTGATTTATGTTTTGGCTTCAGCAGCCAGAAAAAAAAAAAAATCTCTACATGCTTGCTCTCAAGAATTACCATATAATATTTCTGTTCCTTTAAAATCATGTATTTTATTTGTCCTGGAAAGACAATGAAGCAAAGCAAGTATTTAATCTGATTGTCATTTTGTAGAAAAGTCTGCTTTTCCCTAAGGAAACTTTGTTGAAATGACCATCGTATTCTGTCAGAAGCAGCAGTTCATTTGCTTCCATTTAGATGTTGTCAGCTCTTAGAATGCTCAGCTCCCAGTACAGGAATCAAAGATAAAACACAAATTAAAATTAAATAATGGTATTTAGTAGAATGCTACTTCTTGTTAGAAACTGACGCAGTAGCAGCAAGCAATTTATTCAGTGACTGTGGCCATTTTTCATACTAGGGAAATCCCAAAAGGAGGCTATTATGGGACACACATTTAAGAAAGTTCTAGAACTCTTTCTAACATAAATCTTTGCATGTATAAATACACATCCGTGTGGGCGTGTGTCTAAGTATCAATTTGAGTACCTAAGATTTACATTTTCCATTGTTTTTGTTTTTTTTTCAAGAACCCATTGGTGGTGGTGTTCTTTTGCAGAAAACCTATATTACCATTAAAAGATATTTAAATTAATTTTTACATCTTTTTTGTGGATGTATTTTAGAAAGCCACACTTAGTCAATGTTTTCCAAGTTCAGACTAAGTTTACCTAAAATTTTTCCAATTCTGTTTTTCTGACTATGAACAAGCTCCTAGGAGTAAGCGAAGAGGTAGCATGGCAGGACCAGGTTCTTTGTATTCATCTCCTCTTTGACTTGAAAATGTCTCAGTTTTTACTCTCCAACGTTATGTATTACAAAAGTTTTCCATTGGAAATACTACATGCTCTGGCAGAGGGGGTTGGACTAGATAATCTTTTGAGGTCCCTTCCAACCCTTAAGTTTCTATAATTCTACATTCTCAACAGTTAACCTTTCTCCATCATTCTTGACTATATTATGAATATTGCCTCATTTTCATTATGCTGCTCTGGTACTGACCTGCTGTTAACAAGAATTCTCAGAAATAGAAATAAACTCAGCAGGAACATTACAAATTAGGGTGTGTTTTCACCAAATACCAAAAAAAGGCTGTGAGCAATGCATTGTGCTGCTGAGGAGATTTCTGTGAAGATGTCTCAAATTCATTTGAAGTCTCATTCTTTTTACAGCTGTAGCTTCTCCCTTTGTTAGTCATAAAAAAACTATACAGCAAGACTGTCATGGTTGTTAGGTGAAAAAGGTATGGTTAAAGTTTATCAAAGTAGAAATCTAGCTGCTTAGTTGTGGGGTTAAAAACAGCTCTCAAGCTTGGCCTTGATAAGTCTGTGACACCTTATGGGATATACTTGTACACCTTGCCTTTAATCCTTTTTTTGATGCTGTGACTTTGATAACTTGTGTTGTTCTGCAAAGCACTTGGTATAAGAAAGTGTAATATAAGCACACAAGAAAAGATTTTGTTATAGTCCAAACTGCAAGCTAACAACTTTAACATCTAATTTTGTACCACTCTTTTAATTCTTTGTTTTGTGACTAGACACATTTTATGGGCTTTTAATTGTGGTTTGTTTAGTTTCGTTTTGGGTTGCTATTTTTTGTTTGTCTTTAATGCATTGCTAGTTGTTCAGTACTCGTGAATAATACTCTAAAAATAACCCTTAGTGCTGTGCTTCATAGAGGCAAGTTCATTAAGCAGGGAAATAATTTTTAATTCCAGGAGATCTGGGGAAATTCTGGGTGAAGGAGAGATCTGTAGTCATCACCACTGCCATGTGCCTATTTTGACATTTTAATATGACTAACCATCCTGTGTTAGTTCTTGCCAAAAAAAGTTACCCAGGTTACTCAGTAGCACGTTTTTAGAGGGAACACTTTGACCATGTATGCCATAAAGCTTGCACTTGGACTCCTGAAGCTGCTCTTGAGTCTAAGCAGCACTAAAAAAAGGTGATACCATCTGAATTTCTCATGCTGCTGTTACCAGAAAAAGCTCATCAAGAATTATGATGCCATTTAAGCTTTTGGAAAAGGATCTGGGGAGCTTAGGGGACTCGAAGAAGGAAAAGAGACCAAGACCTACCCCATGGGTGATCTCACTATGTATCTTCAGGCTGTGCTGGAGCAGGGGTCTACTGGTGACTCCAGCCCTGGTCCCCTGTATGTCCTCATCCCTGCTTTGCCCAGCTATGGCTGATGCCTTATGGGATCCTCTTTGGAAGACACAGGAGCAGGCAGCCTCAAACAGGTGTCCAGGGACCACTGTGAGAGGCACAGCAACACTTCTTGATAGAGGGACAAGTTGGGCTGCAGGAGACACCCTTATAGGAGGCATAGGACTAATGCCTCTAGCATTATTTGCCCTCATTAGCATCTGTGGCTTTCTAGTAGTTGTTTTGGGTTTATAGTTTGCTGTCACCAACAGATTTGGAACATGACATCAACATGATATCAGTGTACCACCCATCTCCAGTACACCTACAGCTGAGTTTATAAGTGATTAGTTAGATGTTGCTCAAGACTCACACGACTGCCATAACTTTGGAAAAATATTCAGTGTCTTGCTTTTGCCATGTAGTAAATTTCCCCCTTTGAAACTGGAAAATCTGTGCTCCTGATTCTTAAGACATGTATTTTTTTTGTTTTTACTGTTCCTATTGTTTTGGTTTTTTTTGTGATTGTTGCCATTATTATTAATACTACTGCATTTTTAACAGACAGCAGCATGCCAAATAATTAGCTACTCTTTTTCTCTTTTGTAGTTGTCCGAAGAGGTATGTTTTTCTCTCAAACTCTTGAATCAAATTGTATTCAGTATTATATGGCAAGTAATAATTAACATAGGAATAGCCTCATTTGTTTGAATCTGTTAATTGAATACATTTATGAATTGCAAATACAATTTATTGCAATTCTTGTCTTAAATGTTCCTTTTGACTGTTCTAAAACTGTTCCATCTTGGTCCTCAGTTAATCAGTTAGTGAGTTCCTATTTCCTTTAACAAACTAACTTTATGCAGTTAACTGCTGCAGTCCTGCAGTTTTTCTAAAAAGTCTCACTTAAATAAAGAAGATGTTATTGTTTAGAGTTACATTAAAAACTGAAATGTTGTGTCATCCATCAGCTCCCTATTAGACTTGACAGATATGTCACGAATGGCTGCAGAAAGCATGTGAGCCATAGCATTGGAAGTTAATTACAAGCTTTAGTTAAAAGATGGGGACCAAGGGTTTGTGGCTTTGAAGCAGAAGGTTTGAAGGTTTGTTTCCCCTGTTAACAATGATGTCCTACAGCTGTAAAATTCATGTGGTTATGCCCCTTTGTTCACTCAGCAGGATGGTGCAAAAGAAATGTAGGCTGAAGAATGGCTTCAGAAAAGCTCATTTCAAGTGTTAAGTGGGTGGGTGGAACTGGGATCTCTGGAGCCCTCTGTGTGTTTAGCAAAATTCTCCCTGCGAGGTTTTCTGGTCCTGACTGTGCATATGGGCACAGCAGTTGCCTGTGCTGCTCCAGCTGAGTCCAGGCTGCTCCAGGGCTTGTCTGTGGTGTGACCAAAGGGCCGCTGTAACTCTGATTGCTCACCAGGGATGACTTCTGCTCCTGCATGCTCCACATCTTTCTTTCCATCCACCCCAGGGCAGAACTGGCCTGTGCCCCACTTCAAGACAAGCCAGTGGTATTGGCTCCTGAAAAGGACTGATAGCACAAAGCTGTGGCTTGTCCCCTCACAGACCCAGCACAGAGCATGGGCTGCTGCTCCCATTCACCCTGGTACTAATGAAAGGAGCCTCTGGTGACTGTGAAACAGGCTGCTCAAACCTGGGTACCAGCAGCAGTGTAACTGCAATAGAGAGGCACTCAGTTTGAAACAATTTACTCTGCTTCTTGGGCAAATTGTCACTGTGAAGCTGTATGACCGATGGAGTTTCTGGTTAGAAAGGAATTTAAACATATTGGAAATAAGAACATTTTTAAAAGCAAATCTGGACAAGGACCTGAGTTTCCTTTTGAACTAGTTGCTTTACTTTCCAGTCAGCTCTGTTCAGCATCTTTGAGTCTTCCATCCACTTGAAGTTAGCACTGGAGCTTTAGTTGCTTGCATTGTTAAGTGCTTAATAATTCAGGTTTTCTGTGCAGAAATACTCTGCTTTATATCATTCTGCTTACAGAAGGTGATGCTTTGCAGATTTGCATTGGAGAAATGCACAAAGGACTAAGCCTAAATCCTTAGGGACTAGGAGAGCCAGTTTTCCCAGCCTTTGCAAGAGTGCTGGTGCTTGGGAACATATTCTCTCTGTAAATCTGGCTGAGCTGCCTACTGCATTTACTTTATGCCCCTATATAAATTAAAGTTGTTCCCCAAACCACTTCTAAGTGTCAGCCTGTCCATCTTGTGTCAGGCCATAATCAAGTCAGTGATGTACAGGTGAGAGGCACTGTGACTTCTGCTGCTGCTGACCAACAGTGCTGAAAAAGGGGAGAAAATGGACTTTGTAGTGTCTGAGGCTCTTTGGGATTTCTATTGGCAAGCATCAAACTTTGCTGCAAAAATGCTGCATATATATAAGTCTATAGATCCCCACTATTTTAAGCCTCCTGATGTAGCCAAGACTGAGTGCAAGGTGCCAGAAAAATACTGTTTAGATTTAAAAATTAGAAGTTTGGATTTGGACAAATAGGTTGAGTGGTCAGGAAAGATAAATCTGAAGCCAAGCTGAGCTCAATTATCTGCAGATCATGATTCCTCTTTATCTTTACTCCACACCCCTGCCCCTGGTGGGGTATTTTTCATGTAACCAAACCCCATCCACTTTTGTCTGTTTAGAAAAGTACCTCAGGAATTTAGGGCTAGAAAACATTCTTCTCTTTGTATCAGTGGTTATTACAGCTGTAAAACATCGAGGCAATGCCAGAGGATTCACAGATGTCTCCTTTCCTGTTGAGGTATTGGGAATGGGGTTGGGGGTGGAGAGGGCTCCAAAATCTGACAAGACCATGGTGTTAGACCAACACCATTCACCTGGGACCCTCCATGGCTTGTTTCCAGCCAAGAAGCACATGCTTCTCTGATGACCCACTTTGTGCTTCCCTATATGGAAGTTAATGATTTTTTTTTTTTTTTAAACAAGGAAAGATATTTTTTATAGGAAAACCAGATGAAGCAGCATTTTACTTTGTGATTAAAGCCTAGGGAAGTTTCCTTTATTTCAAAGGATGTCATGTCTGGAGTGTGTTTGTATTGCTCCCTAATTACATTATCACAATCCTACCTGAAGCTGTCCTTTTATGCTGAATGAGATGTTATTTCCTACTGTTAGTAAGTGCAATGTAAGGCTTCTTTTCTTTCTTTTCTAGGAAAGAGCTCAATTTGTGATTATCATGCATGCAGGTACACAGAGACTTATGACAAAAACCTGCTTCTGCCTAGTAAAACTTCATTTTTTTTCTGATTTATTACCTGGGTCAGTGAAACTCAAGTCAGGTGTTTCATAAGCAAATACTGTCTTCCTCATTGCCCTGTGTCTGACAGATGTGAAAATATAAGATCAGTTAGACTGAGACAAAAATGATCCTGAATGATGGTCAGAACAATGGGGAAGGGAGGAGAGTGGAAGACATCTAATAAAAAAGCACAGTAACATAAATGAGCTTCTCATTTGTCAGTGGGGACTGCATTCTCAGAGCTTGTTTCTGTATTACATTTAGCAGAGGTTTGGTAGTGTGCTTTTGTTTGGTTTTCTACAGTGCCTTGGAGTCATGGAGTAAAATCCTAATTCATTGAAGTCAGTGGGGATTATTTGGGCAACAGGTTTTTGACACTGTCCCATGAAGGTTTATTAATCTCTTGCATCTGTTAGTAACTCTTGGTTATTACTTGGTTCCCACCATTTGCTGTACCACAGACAATTTAAGAAAACATCATCTGGTACAGAGACATGGGGTACATTCTTTACTGGAGAAGACAAAGTGAAGCACATTAAGATTGGGGTTCCCAGATCCTGTCTGTGTGACACTTTTTTCCCTAGGAAAACTCTAAGAAGTGGCTTTCCAAGGCAGGAGACCTAATTCATCTGGTCATAGGCAACTTAGAGATCCTTTCTGTGTTTTGCTAACTTGAGTCGATACGTGATTCTTTCTTCTTGGCTGTAAGAAGCTTGTAGAAAAAAACATGTGTGTGCCCTAGGATTATCATGGCAAAATAACAAGCACATTCCTCTTGCATACACTAATAAATATTTTTGGAAAGGGCCCTTTCACATTCTGGAAAACACTCCTGATGTTTCAGTAGTATATTACAATGCATAATTTTTAAAAAGGAGAGCAGGTGTGAGGAGGAACTGGCAGAAATGCACAGTGATATCCTCCCTTGTGGAAATGTTTTAAAAGACTCCACCTGCCATTTGGTGCCACTTTATCTATTCCTAAAGTAAAAATACTTGCTAAACGGAAGTATTCTTTTTAGCTGTGAATATAAACCATTTTTTTGAGAGAGATGATATTCAGAAAATGTGTCAGCACCATCAGATAAAGCCACCCTGTGTCTCTGTCAGGTACCACAAAATTTTAATTACAGCTGCTACAAAATCCAAGACCTCTGTTTGATCTCATTGTGATTAACTTCTAAGGGATGTTCATAGCAAAGCTTCTTTGCTGGTTTATTTTAATTTAATTTTTGCTTATTATCTTTTAAGCTTTATTGCTGTATTGATTTTAAATAAAATCCAGAGATGCTTTGTTGATGGTAATATGCCTATTTCCGTGAATAAATAATTCAAGAAATCAACCCATCAGATCTCATATTCTGCCTTGGGCAGAGGCTAATAAGTGTTGCAAGGAAGAGGAAACCCACCCATACTGTAGCTGGCCAACTCTGCCATATCATATATGGTGAAGAAATCCCTTTCAGGCCCCAGAGATGATCAGTTTACATCTCATAGCATGAAATTTTAATTACCTTTCCTTTAACATGCGTAACTGCAAAGCTCCTATACTTCAGCTCCTATTTTAAGCCACCTGCAGTATATCGTGCCTAATTAGACACACAGCAAAGATGAACGAGGGTGTTTATAAGCAGGCAAACGAGATGAATTTGTGGGAAACATTTTAGAAATAAGTTTAACCTAATCCTCCTGTTATTCTTACGAGTTCATTTATGCTTCTGGCAGGATAATCAGACAAAGCAGGACGTGAGCTGTGACTGGCGCAAGAAACTATTCTGTAGAAAGTTTGCCTTAGGAAGATTTTGACAGCTCTGAGCAGCTTATCAAGCTCGTTCTCATTGTCATTCTGAGAGCTGACTTGCTCTCCATTCTGGAGACTTTATATGGGTTAGATTTAACTGAAGGCATTCTTGCAGGTGTTTTTCATAGGTGAAGGTTTTTCTTTCCGTTGTGCTGTTGTTTCCTAAATCTCACAGGGCATATGAAAAAATCTAGAATATTCCCAGTCTTTGGGATCTCTGGGGACTTTTGAATTATTTTCAGCTTTTTAGTAGCTGTCTGTGGTATAAAATAGCAATCTGAGGTAAACGCAAATCTGCTTGCCTGCTGTCCATCCCTGCAAGAGTTTGCTGTATCACTAAGTATGCAAAGGTCCCATACTCCACGCTTGCTCTCTCAAGTGTGCAAAGTGCTAGTGCATAAAGCAATTAACTTCTATTAACTACTCAAGTCTCATTTTTCCTTCAGTCTTCACAGCACATGAATGAATCAGCACATGAATGATTTAGGCAGCCTCACAAAAAAGAGCAGCACCAGCCATTTCAGGAGGCCTCTGCTGCTTCTGTTCAAGCTGCCAAACATTTGCTCCCTGAGCAGTGGAGCACCTAGAGCAAGAGCAGATCGAGCATCATGTGCCAACAGTGTGATGAGAGGCAGGCACAGCCCTCCTTTGACTGTGAGCACATAGGTACTGCATAGTCAGATGTGACAGGACCACTGCTGGTGAGGGCCTGGGGCATGATAGCAAAAGCTTATGACCACCTTTGGTAAATCTTGTCACCTGAGGATTGCTGTACTCTAGGGCATGGCAACACCAGAGCAAAGAACAGACTTGTGGGAAGTAAGGCAAGAATGGGTGGAGGAAGTTGTGCAGATAAAGGAATATGTAGTTTATCCATCTCAAATATTTACCATCACAATACCTAATCTTGGGTAAGGTACACAGCACAGGCTGGATGCATGGGTATGTGTGTCAGGTTCACCCACCCTTTAAACTCTCAAGATGCCACTTAGAATTGTGTGTATGGCTCTGTTCTCATAATCAGCTCTGTCTGTGGTGAACTCATCAGAGCAGGCATAGACTTACATGGTGAGGTCTCAAGAGTGGAGACTGCCAGTGCCATCCCATAGCAAGGCTAGAACCAAAATACCACTGGATCCAATATACAACATAAACAGTCCCCTTCCTCACCCTAAAGCAAGTGGGAAGGTTAGATTTCACCCAAATGGTGGGTTGTGCATATGTGAGAGCAAGTGCTGTGCTTTCACCTCTTCATCATGATGTGCAGTGGATGAGAGCATTTAAGTCTCTCTCTGACTCCCCTACTTAAGCCAGCTGAAATTAAAACTGGTGGGGAACGTGCTGGGAATACTGAAGGGAGTTGGAGCCATATGTTTTCTTGCATTCCTGGGTACTCCTACAACTAACATTCTGTTTATATAATATTCCTGAAACATAAAAGCTAAAATAAATCCAGCATGTGAAAATTAATAACAAGTCATTTCTCTTATGATCAGTCCAGAGGAAGCTGTCGTAAGTGTGAAGGTATTCAGACAGCTGATTTTTGTACATCAGCTCTCAAGTAAGGTATGTAGTTTACAGTGAGTGAGTGCTTAAGGTTATGTAGCCTATGAGTACATGAAGTAAGAGGCTGTTGAGAATGGTGGATACCATGGCAGCAAGGAAAAAGTTTACAAAGTTCATTTCCTATGTGCTCCTTTTTAGCACTTTACATTTTCAAATTGCAGTGTAAACATCTAATTCTCACTGCACCCCAGTTTAAAGTTGTTGAAATGAAGAAAGAGTTCTTTGGTGTGCAGGAAGCCAAGAGCAAGTTTGAGATTAAAATGTGAAAGTGCCTTCTTCCTGGCTTCAAGCTTAAGTCCTTCTGGTGGGATTTAAGAGGTTTCAGATGCACAAGAGGTGTTTTGTCTAATTTTTGTCACAGCACAAATAACTTCTTGAGATGTTATAAATAACTTTTTGAGATGGTACTAAACTTCCTCTGCTCCTCTAAGGCCCAGTTAGATGACAACCTCATAATACTCTGTGCAGTAATGTGTCTTTGGCAAATAAGAATGTTAAAATAAGTAAAAATTCAGTAATGGATGGAAGCATGAACTATAAAAAACTTGCTTTTAGAGCAGGAGGAGTCTGTATGCAGGAAAAAACCCATACTCTGTTTTCAGATATCAAGGATTTGGCTGAGGTTTGAAAGCATATTTTTTTATTGTTCTGCTCATATGTCTGTCTTTGTGGTCCATCTCTGTTGTACTGATTTCTGAGCCCATTGTTCATGGAAAAAATTCCATCCTCTTGGGTGGAATATTTTGTATCATAGATGTCCTAGATGTCCTCAAAGAGTGACTTTCAGTGATTTCAAGAGTTGCTGTGGGTACAGAAAATATTTTCAAAAAAGGCTTTTAGTCTGTATGGCATGAGGAATGTGCTTCTTGGCCTTGTTTCCAAAGGCAAAGATAACGTGCTGACAATGATCACCAAGATGTCACTTCATAGGGTTGAGGGTTGTTCTGTAATCAAAAAAACCCAACACAGATCCCACAAAGATGTGGCTATTTTATCTGCCATTGAGGCTCTTAACATGCCCTCAGATTCTGTACATTAATTAGGCTGTGTTTTGTCAGTATCTGAAATATGTAATTCCCACAATTTGCATCATGATTCTTCAATGTACAGAACTCCCAGATCTTCACTGCAACCTTTAGAAGTGAATATCTGATTTAAAAATACCCACAAGCCCAAAATTAAAATACAGTACCTGGAAATTCCAGCCCATCTGTGAGGGGATATTTGGTTATTCTTCCAGCTCTCCTTAAAGCTGTCTGTGCTGAACTCTAGATAGTTTGTCTCTCTGGTTAGTCTGATCTCTAGACTCTTGTTTCAAACTGGTGTTCATCCATGCCCTGCAGATGAAGAATATGCTTAGTAGATACCTGTGGAAGATGTACCCTGTATGGCTGGGAGAGATCACACAAAACATGGTGGCAGAGAGACAATGAGAGAGAAAACTTCTCCAGCACAGTATTCTCTCATGAACTTGTAGCTGGTCTCCCCAGGACATCTAGACTGCTGCCTGACTTGACAAGATCTATTCCATAGCCATGGTCTGTGTTACGGGGTAGCCAATTGACATTCCTGGCCAGGATTCCCATCTGGTGTTTGAGGTGAAGAATTCACACTATGTGGTTCTCTTTATCAGCTGCATGCAACTGAGTGCTGTCTTCTAGCTCACAGAATTTCCTTCACCTGTCTCTATTATTTCTCTTTGTCCCTCAGTGCTATTCATATTTCTTTCCAAAGGATAGCGCACTTGGTCTGGAATGCTTTCTAATTATGGAATTCCACAGAGATTTTTGTCAATATCCCACAAGCATGGAAGTTACAGTTTTATATGGGCAAAGGAGAACTAAATGTAGCAGCAGAAAGAAGAACTATTGGTGTTTGTTATCTTCGCCATCCTTGCTGCAGATGCAGGTACTGGGTTCAAAGCCACACCAACGTTAAGGGTCCTGTGCACGTGCTCAGAGAATTATTGGTGGAATACATTTTGTTTCCATAACCATGGTGGGTCTGATCAACAGCGGTCTATGCAGAATGTTTAAAAGCTTTTCCATATGATTAGGAAGTCAGGAGCTGACAAATTTCCTCAGTGTTTATAATTAAAACCCAGAAGATATTAAACAGTTACTGGTTTCTATATTGTGGTCAATATTAAGATTTATTGACTTGAGAACCAATATTGACTGAGAGGAAACTACGCTTGATTTTTTCCCTAAGGCCTGCCAAGTCTGTGTGTTGACTGAAAACAGAAGGTTGCGTGGTATAGACATCCAATAGCAACTTTTTTGCAAGGATAATTACTTGTTTCTTCAACTTTCAGAACTACTCCAGTTTGTTACAATGCATTTTACAATGCTTTACAGAAAGTGGCGTTAAGCCTTTTCATTGTGGGTATGCCCCTTTGGCATAATTTTGGTAGGGTTATGTACAGTGCCTGAAAATCCTGGATTGGTAGCCTAAGGGAGAGGCTGCTGTGTGTCAAGTGGGTGCAATACGAACAGCACGAATAGGAGCTTCTTATGGTGTGCTACTGTTGTATTTCAATCTCAGGCTGTGACAGCACAGCCTGCTGAAATCCACAGTTGGTATCATCTCTGTGTCTATCCAGTCCTTGACTATGTTTCAGGATTACTGCAAGGAATGAGGTGGCTTTTGTGACATGGACTTCCTCTTGCTGGAAGGCAAGAAAACACAGCTGAACTCATTCCAGGTCACCACTGCTCTTGCTTTTGAATTAGTAGGTTTATCAGTTAAAAACATTAGGTGCCAGAAGAGCAGAGATTTTGAGCCAGGAAAGTCAGAGATCAGAGCCTGATCTCATAAACCAACATATTACGTGACTATCACTCCTACATATGCAGCACATGTATTTTTGCCTGCTTCTGACTGTTGCCTGAATTATATACATTGCCAAAGATCTGAACACTGCTATTTTTTTTAACGATCTCTATGAAATTAATCTCTTGCAGATGCTGGCTCGAGACTGGCAGCATCCTTCATTTTCAGGCTTAAGGTACTAATAAAATTCTTAAGTCTGCTTTCCATTCAGATGTGAGAAAGCCCTCCAGTTTGACATGAACAAACGCTTTGATTCATCATTTGTTGAGTGTCAAGAGCGGGGCCAGTTCAGCTCTCGAGGCTCTAGACAGGATTGTGTTTCACAAAGTAGCCCAATAACCCATTCACAGTTAGACCCAGAAGTAGTTTAGTGAGCAGTTTTTGATGCATTCCTTCCTTGGCAGCTTGGAGCCTGTCAAATTACATGGTTGGACCAAATTTAGGCTTCTTGGTTGCTCAGCAAAAGGATTGTTTTGTGAGCTGAGTGTGGAATGACAAAGAGAGGATTACCATGCTCATGTGCTATAGGAACGGAAACAATTTTTGTGATATTGTCAAATGCAAGATAACCAGCTTCAAACTTAAGATTAATGGTTATTTCTTAATCCTGGCCAAGAGACGTATGGTTTAGTTTTCAAGGCTTGTATTGTTTTTCTCCTCCTCTCTTGTAGTGTCCACTGTCTGCTTTGAAGGGTGTGTTCTGCAAGTACACTGATTCCTTCACTTGTTCTTTTGGTTCCAGAAAGCACATTATGCCCTGGTAGCTAGTGTTTGCAGAAAACAGTAATAACTTTGTACAGAGTCTACCAGAAGCCAGTTGCCTCACTGTTATGTATCTTGTAAACATGGGTGCTGTTTTTCTGTGCAGTAATCCAAATGAAATTGTGGAAGAATGTCTTTTTTGTTGTTGTTGACCCTTTGTTTTCCCCTTTTGCAGTACAGGTGTGACAGGGGTGGAGGAGCACATTTATAGGGCTGTGAGGCTGCTGGAAAAAAGGAACCTTGCCAAGGCTAGTCACAATATGAATCATTAGCCTAACCATAACAATAAATACCACCACAGAGAACATTCAAGGATTTATCCAAAGGTCACATTCACCCAGAAGGTTTCTCTGCTAATAGAAGCTCACAGCTGTGTTAAGATTAAAGAGTGTCAGAGAACCAGTGTGTGTGATTTTTTCACCCTGAGTTAACTACAAGCTGTTTGTCTCTAACATCCCCAGCTGAAGGGATGCTAGTGTCAGACTGCCTTAGGGCTGTCATATATATTTGCAGTAGGATTTTAGCATTCAAGAATAATCTCCTCTTTGATGCAGTTATCTGACACATCCTAAGCTCCTGCAATGTCCAGGAGGAGATCTTCCTCCTGCTATGTTCAGAACTTGGATTGTCACTCAGAAAAGGGGACCGTAATGGGGACAACCCAGGAAAATGACTGAAGTCAAAGTTGTGTCCCAAAAATGGAACAATCACTCACCTTCTCACTTGAATGTGCTTAACACGTGGTGGCCCAGACTGTAATGTGCATTTTATTTACAGCAACAGGCAGCTGCTTTTGGGTAGATAATTGCTGATGGGCTTCAGTGAAAAGCCTTCTGAGTTTTAAGCATGCATAAAAAGACACAGTCATGTAGTTGCATGTATGCAAACATCTCTATGGCTAATCTTGTTAACCTGCTTCTCCTTTCACTGATATTATTTTAAGTTTAAATGGAGAAACAAGAGTTTTCCCCTTAGTGGTATAGTAGTTCATGGTTGCACTATGTCTCTTTTAGTCTCTTTCTAGCAGTTAGCATGGGCTTTCTCCTCCTCTACTGTTAGCAGGCCTGGGTCTCTGAACCTCATGGTATTCTCAGTAGTGGCAGTCCCCAGCAGATGCTGTGGAAAAATGCTGTGGTGTTGGAGAGGGACTGCAGTGTTGCTGTACTGGATGTTTGTCGGGAAGTAATTGTGGTTGGCATTGCATCTGTGGACAGTAAACAAATTGATCTTCTGACATTTGTCTTGCAGAAAACACCAGAGAAAAGCCATGAGAAAGTTTAATAAATTTTAATTGCCCTTTGTCGTTTCCTACCCACAAGTCATTTAATTCTTTGTCAGAGAACTCCCCATTGGAAGTACACATGTGGTGGATGTGAGGGAGAGAAAATCTGTTGGTTTCTTCTCCTGGGTTTCCATTGTGAGCTGATTTTTCTGAAAACACTCAGTGGCATATTTTTACTCTGTATTGTAGAAAAGCTTCAAGTGATCACCTTGTGAGAAGTGATCCCTACTGGGGACTTACACAACAGATTATAGGCAAATATTTTGACAGCCCAGCAAGAACTCTTTCGCAGCCAGTTAGCAGATTATGCTATTAGAGCCAGTGGGATTAGAACTGACCTGCAGACTGACAGCTCTCTCAGCAGTGTAGCAATACTCATTGTTTGGATCATCTCTGAACCTGCTTTCTGTTGTCGTGATTCCACACGGTTCTGATGTGGGCTTCATCTGGACAGTCACATAAATGATTGTGGGTTGTTAAAAGACATGGGTTTCCATGTGTGATAGTCTATAAATATGGAAAGCTGCCATGAAACACAATGTGAGGAGGGAGGAAAACACCTGGGGCTGAACTGGTGTCATGTTTCTGTTTTACTTCTGGAAAAACCCTAAGTCAATACCCAAATTGTGCAAGACAAAATACTTTAAATTTGTTGTCTTAGCTTGTGCAGAGCTCCTAGAGGTCTTCAGTCAAAGCAGAGCACACAACTTCTGGAATAAAATACTGAGATTTTTTTGCTGGGGTTTTTTTTTTTTGGTTTGTTTTTTGGGTTAGTTTTTGGGTTTTTTCTTGGTGGTTGTTTTTTGGTTTTTGGGGTTTTTTTTCCTCCTTAATTTAATGCTAAGGTGATCCAGCCCTAATGATAAAGAACAGTACCAATGTTAATAAAATATTTCTCTGTGTTATTATGACACTAAATAGAAAACCTTCAAGCAGTATGGTGATACACTCAATTGTAGCCCAGTTAGACACGCAGGAAGAGAAGAGTTGCATTGAAACAAATTAATCCTTTTTCTTCAGGTTGCCAAGGACTTCCATTTTGAATCTCCAAAGATTTTTAGCAAGCATAAATTTTTTTTGACACCCTCAGGAGATGTCTCGTTTTTTTGGAGCTGAGTGAATGGGAGATTAGAGGCTTCTTCCCAACTCTGCCCCGTATCACATATGAACCACCAGGGATACTTCAGTCAAAGTCTTAAAATGTGAGAGGATAAAAGATAAAGTGTACAGACTCAGAGTGAGCCTTTTCTGCTACTGAGTCTGTCCAACTCCACTGACCTTGTGGTACAGGTGGGTTGTGGTACAGCTGTGCAAAAAGCGGGTTGTCACTTAAATCACTTCCATGCTCATCAATGCAGAGTTTTGCAGATGCACATATTGTACCAAAGGCTGAAAACATGTTCCTGAAACACCTAGGCAAAAAGTACTTCAAAATTTATTTTGGATCTCTTCTCTTATATCCACTGTTCTTCTCTGCCTCGCTCTGGTACTCTAGCCCTACTGATGCATGCTTGCAGAAGAAAAAACATAACAAAATCTCTCTTTGGAAAGACATTTTGAAACAGTGACCTTCTCCTGAACTTTACATCATGATTTCCATTGTCTGTCATGCTTGGAGCAGTTTGAAATTTCCTGGCTGAGCAATGGGTTTTCACTTTGTCTTCTTTACCCAATTAGTGGGCAGAAAGCAGAAATATGCCTGTGGAGGGGCTTGCTCAGATGGGTTTAGGTCTCAAATGAACCCAATACCTTTGCTAACATTAATGTTCTCTCTTGAGCTTATGGCAGGAGTGCTGGGGGGCTGTGTTTTGTGGAAGACAAGCTGAAGAGCAGGTTGTAGAGGTTAGATTTAGCCTCCTTTTCAGTTTCAAAACTGGAATGGTGAAGTTAGCATCAGATTTCAGAGTCCCTGTGAGTTAGGGGGAGAGTATGGTGTTGAGGGCAGCAACTGGGTGCTTGATCTGAAACTTACAAGTGAAATCTTTTTGTCACTTAGCTGATCTCTGGTGTATGCATTTTCTGACTCACATGCTGTGTGACTCCCATGGTGGTTGGAAACAGCAATAAAAGTGGATTTAGACCGAAAAGCTTTAGTTCTGCCATGAGGTCTTTTAGAGTGCCATGATTTTTCCTATGTAGGTTTCTGGGAACAGGGCTGCTCCAGGGGCCAGAGGTGTTTGCTTCATGTCATAGGAATTTACACTCCAACCACAACATGAAGCAGTTTGAAGTTCCCTGGAGATAAGAGCATGAGTGTGACCAATAATGCAAATGGCATATCTAAATGCAGAAATTTATTTTGACTCTTGCTGTGTAAATGGATGTCTTTATAGGGACTGTCTTTGCAGTGCAGTACATGCAGGGAGCTAAGACAATGTATTGCTGGTTCTTCCTGGCTTCAGAGGATGCTCACAGTACAAGCCTGTGGTGTGGCAATTTGTATGGCTCTCACCCACTTCACATCAGCTGTGGGTCAGGCATTAATTTCTAAATTTTCATCCGTCTTGTGGCAGGTAAGATGACTTGTCTGAGGCCACCCTAGGAAACTGTATGTCACATATCTACTCAAGATCAGAGAAGTATGTGTTAAGGCTATTACAGAGCGCTGTGTAACTGCATGCAAGGAATCATAGGGCCTGTGACTTCTGCTGTGTAACACAGTAGAACTATTTTGCTTGGTTATACAGTAACGTAAATATAAATAATTATAACAGTAAAGTAGTGTTACTTCTAACCAAGTTATTCTTTTCAGCCTTTAACCTGACATTTTCTTATTTGTTTCATGCATGGAAAAACATCTCTGGGTCACGTTGTTGCACAGAAAACAGAAAAAAGGAAATGTTTTCTGGGATTGTCATCATGACTGATAGAGTATAGTCAGTTTAACAGATTTTTTTATGATTTTTCTGGGAAACTAATGCTGGTTTATTTCAAATTATAATATGAGATAGCACTTGCTTCTCCTGTTGTCAAGACAAACTCTCCAGTTTGAATGTCACCCCTCATGACCCCCATTTTTGACCTGGGTAGCTCAGGCCTGAATAATCTAAGATGACAGAGCCAAGACCTTGTGCCAGGAGAGTGTATGTCTAGAAAATCTGGTAAATACCAGAACAAGTAATAGGATACCAGCAATTAGACGGGAGCATCTTCCACCTCTGCAGATATTCCCCGTTGCTTTTGGAAGTCCAGTGCATTAGATAGTGTGCTACTCTTGCCCTGGAGGAGGGCTGGAATTTGGGAAGCCCAGATAGCACGTCTGCAGTGCTCCAGGCAGCAGCAGAAGAAGCCCTGGGAGGCATGTGCATCCCAGAAAGAAGATTTATATATCACTCTGTGGTCACAGGGTGTGATTTTGTTCATCCTCAGAAATGCACTGGAATTAAAAATGAAAAAGGAGAGAGAGGCTCTGCCTATCATGCAGAGATGGGCTGAGGCATAGGGTCAGTAGTGATGAAGTGCCTTGTGAGGCAGAATGATGGGGTGGATGGCAGACAGGGAAAGAGCCAGAACCAGCTCTGCCATTCTCTCTCTGCTAAAGATATGGCTTGTGTGTTATGTGGGACAGATTGCTTCCTGTGCCTTCCCATATCTGAGTTCCTCAGGGGAACTAGGAAGGTTCCTTGGCTGGATCTGCCCATTGCCTTGAACTTGCAAAGAGCAAACTTAAGGCTTGGCATCGTTTCTCTCTTCTATTCCAACAGATGTGAAATCTGACCATCAATGCAAATAATTTAGCAGCCATCTCTGGTTTGAATTGAGACTGGGACTGAAAGCTGTTTGTGTTCAGTGAACAGTACGCAAGTTGCATTAAATGAGTTATTAATGGTGACTATTAGTGAGCTGCATTAAATGGTGACTTCCCTCTGTTATTAGTCAGTTACCTAAATAATTAGCAGCAAAGCAGTATCCTCAGCAGAACCTCTGAAAAGATGATGGAGTCTTTCCCCACCTGTACAGCAGGACCATTGTCAATACTCTGTGGAAATACATTGCTTAACTTAATTTCTTGTTAAATAGAAGATTTTTATAACAGAGCTCTTCCCCTGTCAGTGTTTTGTAAGTGAAAAATTAAAGATTTTTTCTCAGTTAAAAACCAGACAAACCGCACAAGCTTAGCAGGAAACATACAAGAGAAAATGGCATTTCAAGCTACTTTGACTTTACAAATATTTACTTGTATTAGCACATTATTGTAGTTAAGCTTTGGAGCTGTAAATATTTTTAGCAGTGCTTGTGATTTTAACAGACTTGGGCTATGCATTTACTTTTGGGGGTTCAAATTGCCTATGTACTTGGTTTTGAAATGGAGTATGCAAACACTCCATGTCAAAAAGAAAAGCTTCTGAGGCTTACCTGCTGATTCTTGGGCATTCAGGGCTGCTTGCTATCATTGCAGCTTCTGATTGGAATAAAAAATACCAAGTGACAGCCTGGCTATTACCATCGTGGAGTCCATGCTGCAAAACAGCAACCTGAGCCAGCAGCATGCCCAGGTGGCCAAGGTGGCCAACAGCACTCTGACTTGTATCAGCAGGATCAGGGAAGTGATTGTGCCCCTGTACTTGGCATTGATGAAGCCACACCTGGAGTATTGTGTTCAGTTCTGGGCCTCTCACTACAAGAAAGATATTGAGATGCTGAAGCAAGCTCAGAGGAGGAAAACCAGTCTGGTGAAGGGTCTGGAGAACAAGTCCTATGAGGAAAGGCTGAGGGAATTAGAAACGTTTAGTTTGGAGAAGAGGAGGCTGAGAGCAGACCTTACTGCTTTCTACAACTACCTGAAAGGAGGTTGTAGGGATGAGGGTGTTGGTCTCTTCTCTCAAGTAAATAACTATAGGACTAGAGGAAATGGCCTGAAGTTGTGCCAAGGGAGGTTAATACTAGATAATAGAAAGAAATTCTTTACTGAGAGAGTCATTAGGTGCTGGAACAGGTTGCCCAGGGAGGTGGTCGAGTTACCAACCTTGGAGGTATTTAAAGACCATGTAACGTGGCACTTCAGGACATGTTCATGCCCATTCTAGGGCATGGTGAGGTATATTTTTTATTATTTTATTTTATTTCATTTCACTTGATTTTAGAGGGGGATGTGTGTTGATGGTTGGACACAGTGGTCTTAGAGGTCTCTTCCAACCATGGCAGTTCTGTGATTCTGTGTTTTTGGGTGAGCAGCTCCCTCCATGCCTTGTGGTTTGCAGTCTCCAGAACATGACAGCAATTATTTCTGATTCCCTCAGCTTTTTGGTTTCTATTTGACTGTAAAGAGAAGGGAGAAGGCAGGCAGCTGAGGTATGAAGGGGGCAGGGGGACTTGTTTGTCTGGCATCTTGACAAAAGCAGTCAAGTCAAAGCCCCAGGTTAGTTACTATGAGACCACCACAGCTCCCTGATGAGCCTCCCTACCCAAGCAGCTGGCTGCCAAGTTGGAAGATGCTTTGACCCTGAAGCTGGACTGATGGTAGGACTGATAGTCAGACTCTGATCTTGAAGGTCCTTTCCAGCCATGATGATGATTCTATGATCCCAGCTCCTGGATGCTGCTGGGTAGCAAGGGGCTGAGTCCAGACACTCATTCAGGCAAGTTTACAGACCCTAGACCATCTTCCCCTTGCTGTCCTTCACAGCTATCTATGTTCCTCTTGCTACTCTATTTAATATTTTGCTTTGAATGGCAGGGGTTCAAAGCAGACTTGGGAAAAGGCATGGGTTTTATGTGATTTCTGAATATAGATACAAGCTCTGTGAAGGACCAGATGTCGAAGGGCTAGAGGGAACAATGTCATAAATTGTCACTGGTGGGACTGTGATCATATGTGATATTACTCCAGTGGTGAAAACAAATAGAATGCATCACTGCAGAGACAGATTTGGAGCTAGGAAAATTGGGTAGAGATCCTTGCCTGGGGCTCTCTGGGAATCTCTGCTCTTTCTAGTGAAACTGCACTGATTTATAGCTGTGTCTGGAAACTAGAAGTGGCCCAACATGGATCCAAATCCAGAGGCAAATGTCCTTAAAATTGAGTGTTCCATTGTGCGTATGTGCGGATATGCATATGGGGGATGGAGAATGAGTTTAGTTTGTTACTAAATTGGAACAGATGTCAGCTCTTGAATTGGATATTTTGGTTCTTGTCTTTGTCCTGTGGAAACAATGCAATGCTATCATTTCAACTGGAGAGCTGGAGCTGGTGTGTGGCTTAGATCTCAGCTTTGTTACCCTTCAAGCTCTGAGGTTTATTTGAACTGAAATACAAAATAAAATTCAAATGTTATGATCTCAGAAAACCAAAATGGTAACATTTGTTGGTAACAAATGTTGATATTCCTGTGCATAGAAACCTTTTAAAGTACCTCACTCTTTACTACTGTTGTTCTAGATGGGCCAGATTCTGTGTCCAGCTTGAGATAATCTATCAAAATGTAAATGAACTAATTATCCTATGTGTGACAGAACTGAAAAGGATATCTTTTTGTTTCTAAAACTTAATCCTCCCAGTCACTATTTTGAAGCATGGCTAAGAAAAATCCTATATGAAACAAACAGACAAAACCAGCATACAAGAGAAAAAGAACGTACATACTGAAAGGGAACATTTTATTCTCCCCAAGTAATTCATGTCATTTTATGGTTTATTTGAAATGAAGTAGCCAGTCCTGGCGGGTTAGTGAGCAACTTGGCACATGTATTTGGTTGCATCTATGGAGAAAAGAAACAACCCTTTCTGGAGGAAAGTCAATTTGTGAACATGAGAGAACTTTTTCAGAGCTGGTCGTGTACTATGAGACGTCAAAAGCAGCTGGTGCTGGCTGACCATACCTGGCATTACAGACAAACAGAACATTACCCTAGGCTTTAACAGGGACAGAGTTATACCAACACTAAGTGTTCCTGGAAAATCTTAACCATGAAAGAACCTTCTCTTCTCAAACCAGGCCATGTCCTCCTGTAACCAGCTTTTTGGGAGAACAGACAAGTTGGCCTGAGGTTAGCCACCAGGTGCCCAGCTGGGACCAGCTCAGACATGGTGAAAGTAAAAATATACTACTTAGTAAAGCTAGAGCTATTTTCTTCATATCCAAACACACTTAAGAATTTCTTAGATATACAGTTACTCATTTACAAGTCCTAGCTACTCTTTTTATTTAACCAAAATGGTCAAAATGCCTTACTCAGAGATTAAGATCCTAAGGTGCTAGGGTCAGGCACAAATCAGAATCTGATTGCTGCCTTCAAAAAGTTTAAGTTTTAAAGATGCATGTTTGTCTAGGTTTGCAGAGTTAAAGACAGCCTGTCCCATTAAACATTATACATTGTTCTACCAGTACTGCCAGAAAAGAGTGCTTAGGGGAGACCATATCGCCATGTTCCAGTACTGAAATGTTGGCTACCAAGAACATGGAGACTCCTTCTTTACAAGTAGTCATATGGAAAAGATGAGGGATAATGGGTGCAAGTTACTGCTGGGGAGATTCTGGTTGGACATCAGAAGAAAATTTTTCGTTATGAGAATAGATGGGTATTGGAACAATCTCCCCAGGGAAGTGGTGGATTTCCCACTCCCCTCCCCCCTGCCCCCCACTGGGCACTTTTAAGACTCACCTTAACAAGGTGCTGGGTCATCTCTTCTAAAAACATGTTCCTACCTAGAAAGGTTGGACCAGATGATCCTGACATCCCTTCCAATCTGATATTCTATGAATCAACTGAATGTCCATTTGATGAAGAACCAGCCACTTTCACTGCTACAGCTTCCCTGTCAAACTGCTCCCTCCAATAACATTTCAATGGGTTTGAAAAGCCAGTGTTATTAAGAAGCAGAGAGAGGAAGCCATAATGAGGTTTCTATAATATTTCTTCAAGAGTAATGTTCTCCACCCTTTCTTTTTGCTCTTGAGAAACATATAATCAGGTCTCACCAACTCAGCAGAATCAGGTCAAAATGCTGCTTACATCGAGTACCCCATGGGGAAGAAAGTGAACACAGCAAGAAGTTTCTTTTAGGACTTACTAGATGGCATGCTGCCTTGGAAGGCTGTGCTGTAGCACAATCATCAGGATGCCTTATAAAAACAGATCTGAAGGAGTACAAAGGAGGCCTATTTGCAATGCACAGCAATAGATTTTATTGAGCGTACACAACCAAGAAAGATATTTGTCTGTACTTCTAAGCACATCTGTAGACACCCTTACAAGTATATACTGAGGAAGTTCTCTCTTCCCCATGTGAAATAAAGACCAAAGAGTAACAGCATGTGGGCTTAGAAATTAATGTGACAGTTTACATAAAAAGTAAAGGGAGGAGGTAATACGCTGGGGTTTTTTTAAGTTTCATTTCTAAACATTTAATTCTGAGCACCTCAACTCTTCCTGCACTTCAGCTTAACTGCAGCTTTTTTGTCACTTCCCGTCATGAAAATTGTACAACATTTCTGTGAGATGATAAACAGGTGTTACTTTTCATTCTGGCAGCAATGGCATTTTGGTGCAGGATGAAATAATCCTACCATTAAATAAGAAGCTCACAGTGGTGTTGTGAAGCTTAATTTGTTTGGAAAATGCTTTGCAGTATTCAGATGAAAGGCACTCTGGATATTCAAAGTATTATTACTGCACAGCTGGTGGTCTACACACTGCAGATGTTTCTTCCATGCTGTTGCATGGTTACTTAAGTGGCTTCGTGGTGCAGATGTTCACGAGTGAGCATGCACAACCTCCTCTGCCTATGTTTTTTGACACAGATTTTATTGCTGCTTGACTTTTTGATCTTGAAAAGAGTATTCCTTCACTGGTGAGTCTGGGTTTTTTTTGTTTCTTTTCCTTTTCTTTTCTTTTTTTTTTTTTTCCTTCATTTTTCTTTTTTTTAATATATATATACATATAAGGCTAATAGATGCTATGTGAGTGTGTGAACCTTGTTGGTTCAGCCCCCTTTGCAAGCAACAGCATCTGCAGCTATTTACTGTGGGCCTTTCTCTTTAGCCTCCATTTCCTTCTGTGGCTTTTACTCATTCCCACAGTGTTTGACTCTGGGGACTCTGCCTCTTCTGTTAATACTCCATCACTCTTTTCATGCAGATGTGATGATTCTCTTTGTATTACTTGCCCAGATGGAATCAAAAACTCTTGATTCTTGCCTTCCATGGCTGTTGCTACTGTTACATAAAGGGATCTCCAAGAACCACTGGACTTGACGTTCACAATAATATTATCTCTCTGCGAAGATTTCAAGATGAGATGAAATTCTAATTTCTGCATGTATGGTGCTATTCCAGTGGAGAGAGGTAAGGTCTGAATGCAGCTGACATCTGTGCAGAGGGTGCTGAACATGCACAGATCTCCATGGAGGTGCTATAGGATTTCATAAACCTATTTAGCAAGAGAACTCATGTTAAAATTTATGTGCCCCTTGTTTTGCTGTAATTGCAGCAAATGGCAAGGAATATAGTGCAATAAAAGGGCAACTGAATAAACAAGACTTTTGCCTAAATCAAGTGAAACACATACCCTATTGCATCACTGATCTGAGAGTGGAAATGAGCAAGTTTGTATGCACGCACAAAGATAAAGCAAAGTGTGGGAGAATGGTATTGATTCTGGTGAACATAGATCTTATTTACAAGATTCATGTGGAAGACAGAGAGGATTTGGTGCAATATACTGGAGTGTTTCTTCTGAAGTACTCTAAAGAGCAGATGTCTCTCAACAGCATGTTCAAAAGCCACCATCTTGCAATTCAGAGGAATGGCCACATGTCTCTGGGACAGACTGTGAAAAAACAGAGGCTCAAAGCTGACTGCATCCAGACAATACCTCCAGAGATCAAGGAGAAATCACTTCCCTTTTTGTAGCACTTTCTGCAGAATTCATCATGAATCAGTGCAGAAGGCTGAGTCTTTAGCCAGGAAAGTTAGATCCGAATGGAGACATCTTGAGAAGACTAGACCCTGGCAACATTGTGAGGTGAATTGCATATTAAAGACTTGGTAATTTCCTCTGATTTTTATGTATGTAATGATTTGTCAGAGCTTATGAAATCTTTGAAATTGCATCCCTGGAGGCCACAGCTATTTTTTTGTACACAGAACTGATACAGCTTATGCATATATATACAAGTTTTTTTGTACTCCTGTGATCCTACTGAACTGTCTCATCCTTTATCAGGGTTCGTCTTGGTATGCATATCTTTCATTCTGGCTTCCTAATGTGTCTGAACTGTAAGTATTGCTACAGCAGGCTTACAATTGCCTGCTTCAAGGGGACAGATATAAGGTACTATCTCTTGCTCAGATCCTCATCTTTTTTCCTTCTGGATTGATGCACTGTAGTTAATTAATTTTTTTCTGTGTAGATATTTGTAATGGTCATGTGCCATGCATCACTGAAATGGGAGAAGGAGCAGGGAGGGATAGGAGGAAAGGTGGAAGGAAGAGCTTCTAGTATTCTCTTCTCTTATTCATCTTCCTTGATTCAGGACCAATACCTCTTTCCTTCTTCTGAAATATTCCTTAGCTCATTCTGGCTACGTATCTCAGCTGAAATCTAGTCATCATATTAGTAACATTTGGATGCATCTCTTCTAATTCATTATGACATGATTGTGTGTGATTTACTCTCTCCTGGTAACAAAAGCTTCTTTTGCACATGATAAAAACCATGTTAAATCACTGGCCCCAAGGCTGAAAATCAATCTGAAGGGGCTTTTACTTCTGCCACTTTGGCTTGAGATTGAAACGTTTCACACAGTAGCTCTGCTAGCAATAAGCTGAGCTTCCTTGCTAACATAATAAAATGCAGATTATCCTAAGGGGATGAGGGAGTTGCATTCCAAAACTTGCACTGCAAGTGACTGAAGTTTAAAGGAAAACTTTGAAAAGATTCTATTAAAAAACAGTTTTCCTTCTATATATCATACGTTCCTGCTTTCTCTGCTCCCTCCTTTTTTTCCCTTACTGGCACGAAAACAGGATCTTTGCTTTGACAGAGCTAATCCACTCATGCTTTCATATGGGCCCTCGGGCACCCCACCTGTGGAAAGATCCATGGGAGCACAGAAACTCCTGAGTGGGTGCCACACGCTCACCTCAAAGGAAAGAAATCAGTGGCCTCCCAGAGGTATGGACTGTAAACATTGTGGTTCTCAAGAACCAGTGGAGAACTTGAACTATGAATCCTGCGTAACCTCCAGCAACAGTTTTTCCTTCCATTTTGCCTTATGGGATTTCCCTCTTCTGTCAGCTGAGCTTCTTCAGGAGATGTGCTATATGGGCTGCTTTGCCACAGCTGTGCCTCCCCCCTCTTCCCAAAGACTGAAAGGCACACTCAGTGCTGACAATTTCTACCCAAAAACTTCTCTGGTGAGAAAGGTTTAAAGTAGCTTGCAAGCACTGCCAAGTTTGACAGCAAGCTTCATAACAGACTGGTGCAGCTCCAGGATCTCTCTGCTGCTTCTGTGGGGAGGTCAGAAAAGATTTTATGGAGTGAAAAGTGATGGAGAGAGAATGAATTGCTTTGTGGTTCCATCAGACAGCACACCCAAGGTGGCTATCGTCAGGCACTGACCTGCTTCACAGAGTTCCTGCCTGGCCAACAAAAAGAAGCAAGGTCAGATCTTGGACTTTATATATGAGATGAAGTCCAGAATTAATCTTAGATCTTTGCCCATTTGCATAACACACACATGAGCAGGAAAATAACCCCTGATGGTGATAGTTCTGTGAAGAGTTTGCTTATTATCATTGCCAGCATTTTTCTTTAAAGACTTGATTCACTTCAGTGTCTTTGTACTTATCCAAGTAAATGACTGTGCCCAAACCAACATACTGAAAGGTAAGTTTGTCATGAGGGATAACAAACCTTGGCTCTGTCTGCTCGTATCATCTCATCCCACCTCACCCAGAATTAGGTCATTTTGACTTTATAACATCTGTGTGTGTTCCCGTGGATCTCAGGCCAGGCTGATATGTGGTGGAGTTGCTATGTGCAGGAAATTTTAATTCACAGCATTTTGATTCAGGAGGCTTGAATTTAAGGTTCAGCTGTGTCCTGAAAGAGTCTCAACCCTTCAAAGCCCATAAGTACAGAACTAGGAAAAATTTTAAAAGTCTGGTGGCAGTTCTGAGTCTCGGCTCCTGTTTTGTTAGTAGGAAAATCCACATCAATTCCACTGGAGACAGAGTCTCATCCACTGTATTTTCAGTCTCTGTTCATTGTTTTGCAATTGACTTTAAAAGAACTGTGGTGATACATAGAGCATCTCTTAGCCAAAGTTTTCTGCATATAAAGTAGCAAGCTAAGTCAAACTGACCAGAGTCCAGGTCTCTGCTTCCTGGCTGAGTCCTGTGTTCCTATCAAACTGTTATGCTCACTCTCTTCCTCTTGTCTATTGAATCCTGAATGGGCCTATGGCAGCAATGCCACTGTTTTAAGGTTGTCCTCCTCAGTGGGCAAGAGGACCTCACTGACAGGATGCCAGCCAGGCTTATGCCCATCAGTGCCCATGCCTTGAGAACATGCAGAACCGAGGCAGAATTGCCTGAGGAAATGTAAAGGCAGGAACTAAGTATCCAGTGTGAAAAGGTCAGCCTTGCTGGGAGCAGGGCAACCATGCCAAGACTGCCATTTTGCATTCAGGTTCATTCTTATTCTGTGTGAACCATGCTTTATGTGCCTCTGTCTTTGTATGGACTCAGGCCAGGACCACACAGGACGCCATAAAACCAGGAATGGAGTGGGTTTTTGAATGTTTTGATTCAGGTAAACTAGCTCCTACGCCTGTTCTCACAAGTCCTATTTTAACAATTATCTTTGGTGAAGAGTGAACAGGGAGACCTCTGGGATGAAATGCCCTGTAAGCATGTGACAGGCTGGAAGGGTGGCATGCTCGGTGAGCCTCACTTTGCTGAAATGAGATTCTGGCACTTGGTTGGTTTGTAAGGGGAGTGAGACAAGCAGGAAAGCTGTTTCCTAAGCAGCAGTATCCGATCTGCTTTTTCCCTTGTTCTCTTTCTTTCATATTCCATCTATAGCCAGCAACTTTTTAAATGCTCTGCAGCCACCTAGAGGAAAAGTATGCTTGATTGAAGTTAATTTTGTATGGGTTAAGCCAGGGAGTGGACTCTGCAGAGTTTAAGAATGTGAGTTTCTAAACTAGCCAGTCTGTTTATTATTATATTACAAGACCTCCTTGGAAATATATACAGTGAATCATCATCAAAAGCTGAAGATAACTTCAGCTTATGTTTACACTTTGGAAATATTTTCTGCTTTGTGTGTTCCCATTGTGCTTGTTATTGGATATGACATATTTTTATGACACCATAGCTGGGCCAGCATACATTTTGTTGGTAGAGAGAAGAAGATGATCTGTTTTGAATTTTTATTTTAGAAGATCTTGTGTTATTTTATATGTCTGTCTCATGACAATGGCAATCTGCTATGGGCATATCTACATGGTTTATGTTTCTGTAGGGCCATGACTTCAAAACCTCTGAATAATTTTTGAGGTTATAGTCAGGATATTTCTAAGCTCCTGAAAAAACTCTGGCTTTTTTCAGATGAGTACTGTCACACCAGCTATACTAATGGACTCTCTGTCTGCTAGAGTGGAAGTTGATGTAATCACATGAGATTAATTTAGTCTATGCCGTGTTTGTTTACACTGTATGAAATGTAGTAACAAAGTTTAATGGTTGATTGAAAGTACCATTGAATGCCACAAAGTTAGGTATTAAAACATGTCTTTCTTTGTGAAATTGAATTACAGTGACTGTTTTTTCCTCTGTCTAGATAAGATATGACACTTGTGTCTAAAGAACAGGAGACTAGGTGGACTCTTCTTTTAAAATAAAGTCTAGACATGGAGAAAAAGAAATAAAATTTTACGCTAATTACGTAAGACAAAAGCTTAAAACGGTGATGGATTTTCCAAGGCATCTATGCCAGACAACATTGAAAATTCCATTATGATGCAGTGACTCTGTCATAAGGCAAGTTCACATTAGCAGTGTAAGTGCTAAGATAAGCGTGTGCACACACAGTGAATTGAGCTGAATAGAAATGTGGAAGTACTAGTATGGACACTAAGAAGGTCCACCAAAACATCTTCCATCTCTTTTCCTCTCACAAGAAAGACTTGATATATTCATCTGGACTACTCATATAATATGATCAGTTGTTGAAGTAACGTCAATACTGCTGAAGGATGTCAGAACAAGAAAAAAAACAATAAGGAATCTTATTCGGCTTAAGAAATTCAAAACAGGAAATAATGAACTTTAGGAATTTGTCTAGGGTTGTGTCTTCTAAGGGGAAATGTTTGGCTTCTGGAAGCAAAAAGTAGGTCAATTTGGTTGAAACACTCTGCCACTGGGAATGTGCTTATGACCGTATAGGCTGCACACCTTGCGCTGCCAGGCCTATCAAAGATGGGATTTTTGGTAGAAAACCCCTTAGGAGGTGACTTTCTTTCTGATTATTAAATTAAATAGAGCACTAAGGTTGAGTTTATTTTGCCAAAGAGAACTTTGCAAAGGTGCATGATAAGTCATACACCTACCATATTGCTTCACTAGACATCCACCTACTGTAATTTTTACCAATTATGTGATGCATATTTGCAAGTGGATGACTGTGGATAACAATCAGCTCCAGATGTAAATCAACTCAACATGTCTTCAGAAACCAAGTTCCAGCTTTTGAACCTTCAGTGTTATGTTACAGGTGATACTCTTATATTTCCCTCTGTATCTTTTTGTTGGTTCAAACTTTTTATTACAAATGACTGAGTTTGGAAACTCTGCCTGTTCTAGAGCAAAGTTATTATGCTCCCTGTATTTTCCAGCAAGGACGTATAGGCAGCCAAATTCTTTTTGCAGTAATCTCACTGAAGAAAGTGGAGCAAATTGTAGGTCAGTAAAGAGAACATTTTTTGATGGGCACATTTCAGTTTGAGATTGGGCAGTTGTTTGAAATGGGTTATGAAACATATGTGGTTTGTACTCTTTATTTCAACAATTCTGTATACGAAGTTGTATACAAAGTGCACAGAGGAGTTTTTAACTATTCCACTTCAAGCTATACCCTACACAGGAAATCAGCCTGAAACCACTTGAGTTCTCATGCATACAGATATTTATTTCAAATGCTAAGACATTAAAGTTTAAACTCTGCATGGCCCAACACAACTGAAAGTGAGTGTGAGTGCAAGAGGTCAGCCCTCCCATGTCTATTGATGGCAGTTCTATATTCTGTTGGAATTTCTGGAACAAAAATTCACTCTGTCTAAAGGTGGCAACTCAGCTGCTCAACTGTACTGTAATCTTCAGCTCTAGGAAATATTCTGAGTCATACCAGATGCTTCTTGGAGCCCAGCATGCAACTTCATTGTCTTCCTCAGTCATGGTTCAACTATTTCCCCATGGAAGGATTTTAGCCAACCTTTCCCTTTTCAGGACCAGAAAGAACATTTAAAGCCACAGACCCCTGTATGGATCCAAGCAGAAGATAGGAAAAGGCTACTTGACACCGTAGTAGCAGAATTATCACAAAGAAAGAAGTAGGAAATGTTGCTGTGCTGTTTTGTTCTTTATCTGATACTTCTTTTTCTCCCTTCAAAGGTCCTTATCATTACTACTACATATTCAGGGAGATTTATAAATATGGTGTCAGGGTAGTGCTGCCCCGAGAACTTAAATTTTATGCATTTTTACTAAAATTACAGACCATTTAATTGTTCATTTTACCACATTCTTATGGGTAGCGTTGTTTAAGGCAATAAAATGGAATTCTGGCACAGCATGCCCTTTATATAATGGGTAAAAATACACATGGAACATCCTTTTTGGCATTTTCATAGTTTTTGAATAACACTTTTAGCAGTATGTAGTACAAGTACTGGCTTGTAGTGATATTGTGAAGCACAGTATGTTTTTACAGAGACCTCCAAGGACCTTCATTTATTCAGTGCCTGGAAAGTACTATTTTTGCTTACTCTTTGTGATGAAAGTATGGGTTCTGACTTTTCTTAAAGGAGCTGGGTATGCAAAAAAATTGAAATTAAATTGCTGTCTGTCTCTGCTATGTTGGAAATTACCAACAATAATTACCACTTGCATTTAAAGCAATGTTTTCCCAAGTTGACTAAACTCTAAATAACTGCTTTGGAAGAGTGCAGTGGCAAAGCAGAGATGAATGTAGATATATTGTGTGATTCTGTTTAATTATCTCTGAGTGCTAAGTCTATATCTGGAGCAGGAACAATGGCTCTCGGAGTTAAATTAGGAGTCTTCAGTGTGTGTGTAACATGACTGCTATGCCATAGAAATCCTAGTCACATGCACCTCTTGCTCTTTAGTGGAGTTGTGTATTTTGTATTTTCTTTCTGCCTGGCTCCATCGGGCAATACAGTCCAGGGCTGATTCAAATTTGCACAAAAATCAGGGATCAGGACGAAATTTGACTGCATGATTCTAATGCCTACTGCTGAAAACTCCTCCTCTGCAATCTGCCAAAAATAACTCCGATGTTCTGAAGCATTATATCCATTGCTCTCTTTATAGGAATGAGATTTCTCCATGGAAAGAAAATGCCTGAAGTAGATGAGTGGCAAGTTTCCTTTCTGCTCACACATTATTAGGTTGGCAGGGGGGGTTGTAGTTTTCTTTTTGTTTGTTTTTTTTTGGTTGTGGGTTTTTTTGGGGGTTTTTTTGAGATAGTTCGGTAGTAAGGGAGGTCTTGTACAATGGGGGAGTCACCAGTACAAAGTGCAGCATGCTGCCTGCTGCTTTTTCTTGGCACTTTCCCATTTGACAGAAAAAACAAGTCGGTGCACTGATGATTTAATTTTGTTATGGATGCCTTTATCAGACCCCAACTTAAGGCAATGTTACCATTGTTATGGTGTGTTTGAAAAGCACAGAGGGAGTGCAGATATAGTTACCTGGTCTTGGAAGAAATGAACCTTGAAAATGACTGTTTTTAGTGCATGAAACAGTCTGTTCCCCAGGCGAGTGCTTTGAACCAATACTCGAGAGATGTAAGGGCTTCTATGTTTTCAGCAGCCTCCGAAATTACATTTCTCATGAGTTATTTGCTGTTTTTGCATTAATATTAGTAAGTTCTGAAGAACAAGTCTCTGATCTCAAGCCTCACAACCATAAAAAGTCTCCAGCCCTACATACCATGCTTCAGTTCTTCAGTAAGATTAAACATGCACATACAGGCAAGAGAGAGCTTGTGATAATAACAGCATGAGCCTTTCCACTATACGTCAAATTATGGCTCATCTGCTTAACTTGTGAAATGACTTCTTTAGCTGGGGCCATAAATAATGGCAACTTGTTAGTACTTTATAGGAGAAAACAGCCCAAATTTTTGTGTAACAACATAACTACTGATAGAAGCCATTGGCTTTTATTTTTCCTGTAAATGAAGAAAAAGGAGGTCTAATTTTAAATTAGGAAAAATAAATCCTGAGTGCTGCTGATGAATCATGAGTAGTCCAGTGTGATTATGGGAGTCCAAATTGGCTGTTCTGTAGAGTATGGCTATTTTCATAACCAGTGCTATATTCGGCCAAGCTTGTACTAAAACTCAGATTTGGCATACCCAAGGAGAAGGTATCCCAAGAAGTCTGTCTTACAGGATGTCAGAGCTGGAAATCAATTCTCTGCTCTGGGCAGATGACCCTCCATGCTTTGGAGTTTGCAAGTGTAGGGTTTATCCCAGGAATAGAGGACAAACCCCTTCACTGCCTAATGCCCCTTCATATATGTAAAAAGGATGTAGTCATGCACAGTCTCTAACTGCTTTTGTTAAGTCTGTTAAGACCTACTGGTGGAAAGAGGAAGAAGTTTGCCTTTTGTCTGCATAGAGCCACTTCTTGAGGCTATCAAAAGCTTTGAAAACTTCAACACATCACATTCCTGTTAAAAAATGTGGGGGGAGGTGGGAGTCATGCAAAAAGAAATAATCGTTCCTAAAATGGTTGGTTCTGTTTTTGGATTTGTGTGTATTCCAAAGGAAAAGGAACTGCTGATATTCAGCAAGTGAACATCTGCAATTTCAATCCCACATGGCACAGACTAGGTCTGTCTTCTTCATTGCTGTGATCTTTTCTTCTTTTTAGCAGTGCACGTAGCACAGGACTCAGTTCTTTGCCCTTTGTGGGGCTTGGAGACTTTCCATGGGTTAATGTGAAAAAGGGCTGTTGCTGAAGGAGTGTGCTTATCCTGTTCACTTTGAAGATGTGGTAGCAAAGTGTGTGTGTGGGTGTGTGTGTCTCCTACCAGGGTGTGTCCTACAGCTGGTGGATGCCTTCACTTTCATGGATTTCCTCTTACAACTGTTAGTGATTACACCCCTCCCAATTAGTGCCCTGTCTTACACACACCCTGCAGGGAGCATAGGCAGCATCAAAAAGAATCAGAGTGAGGCACTTGGTACCAGCTGAGGACTGTGAGATTGGCCATGCTCCGGTAATTATTCAGAACAGGGACTCCAGATAAAGTGCACCATCCTACAAGATATTTTTTAAAAATGAAAATATGTCCTTAAAAGACATGGAATTTTCTTTTGGACCACAACATCATTGAGCGTCTTTATGATTTCCCTGAGGGCAGAGCTAAGGCTGCCTGAAGTGTCTTATGTGGACTTCCATAGCTGGTAAAATGGCTTCATTTTAGAAGTAACTTGTACTGCTCTCTTCCTCTAGGATTATTTCTATGTTACTGTAATGTTTTAATCTTTAAGCTTCTAATATGTGTTCTTAATTTGATTTAACTTAAGCAAATGGTTTGGTTATAGTAAAGAATCAAAATATTTTGGGGGACCCAAAATCTCTGCTGGTCTGCAGTGTGGTAACTTCTCAGTATGACTTCATTATCTGTATCATTCCAAAGTTTTAGTAAAAGTATATTTTTCTGTTGTTTGAACAGTGCAGTCAGATTAGAATACAGATAAGCTTCTGCATACATGAAGTTAGTGTCACTGAATCTATTTATCAGATTAAAAGAGATATAAAGAGGAAGCAGAATCTGAGGTAGCAGAAAATAATTTCTGAAATGTCTCTATCACTGAAGAGAGTGGAAAAAAAGCTATTGGCATACCAAAGATTTTTTGCAAGGGAACAGGATTAGGACAACACACAGTTTTTAAATTTACCTAGTGAATCATCCCATAATAGCCTTCTCATACAACTGTAACAGCAATTACTGTGATAAATGTAATTAAATACAAGAAGTAAGCATTTTGAAAAAAATACAGACACAATGTGCAAACTTGTCCAAGGGACATTGCCAGCTCCTCCTCATAGCCCCCAGAAAATGGATCTTTTGCTTCCACGTCCTTTCCCAGAACTGCCCTTTGACTCTTGCAGTGGCTACCAAACAAACCACATATCTGCTCCCTGATGATTTCAGAAGTGATATAAAAATACCCTCTGCCCCGACTGTCAATCCACAGAATTACAATGAATATTAATTCATTAAACTTGCCGGCGAGGAATTTGATTAGGAAAAAAACAAAATAGTTTTACTTTGATTGACTAGGCTTGGCAGGTATGGATGTAGTTTCTTTTACTCTCATTTTCTGAGTATCCTTAATTGATTAATCCATTTGACCTTACAAATAGTTAGCAATTGTAATTCATTAATGAAACCACCACAATCTGATGACTGCTCCTCAGCCAAACCTAGGGCCTGAGTCTAGCAGCTGTCACCAGGATTAAACACTTCAGGGCAATAAAAGTTACACAAGCAATTAGGTGTGTAATGAATCAGAGGATTGTTTGTGTTGCACGAGCCATGCTACTTTCCTTAGTGGACACCCGTGCTGAACATTGTAGGACAAATAGTTCTCATCCCAGCCAAAGTGGAGAGGTTTCATTCTGGAGCCTGTCTCGATGTCCAAGACCATTTCAGTGCCAAGGGCTAAAGGCTCACGTGCCTCTTTGCTCATGTGCACACAGGGGCTAAACTCTCTGCTCCCTCAGTGTTGCTGCCCTTCTGCAGACTGGGAATGCTCCCTGGCTTCCATAATCCTCCAGACACTGCCCAGGCTTTGTCAGGATGAGTGCTAGCCTTGCCATGAACACGTAAATGATTAAAGAGACTGGGTGATTAATGGTGAGCCTGGAGGTTTCCTGACCCAGCGCAAGCATCCGAGGTAGCTGTAAGTGTTGACTCAGTACAGGAAGCAGCGTCCCTCTCTGAGTAATGGTAAAAAATGTATTTATGCTCTATAAAGCAGAGGAAGTACCTCAGGTTTAAGATTTCATCATTTCTAAGGCAGGATTTCAGTGAACATGTAGCCAGCCTGGTACTGGCAAACATCCTAAACACAGCAGGCATTAATAATAACTAGATCTGAGGGGAGAGCAGTGAAATGTGGCTGATAAAGGAGGCTGTCACAGAAACAAAAAAATGATGAAATGGTATCCTGATAATGAACTCTATCTGTAGAGATTATTACAGTGTGATCATATTACATGTGATAATAATTTGCTGCAATAGAAAACAAGCAGGTACTTCACTGTAAAATGAGACATACACCTCCTAAATGGCATGAGGTGTATGGAGTAGTGCCTACGGCAGGGATGTTAGCAAGAGATCTCAAATGTTTTGAGGCCGAAGAAAGCAGTGTAAAGCTATTTTGTGCATCACTTTGTGCTTATACAAGGTCTTTTATCAGCTAACAGCATCCAACAATGCCAAGGATTCTGTGCAAATATGTTTCTTGCAGACTATCAGCTGTGATACCCATATAGCATCATCTACTGGGAAAGATGCAAAGGGGCCTACGCAGAACTAAAGTGAAATAAAATTACATTGTCCCTAGAAAGTAAAGGTATTTCAAATGAAAACCCCTGCTCTGTAGATATGAGCATGTTACGTATTTGATCCAAAGCAGTTCTGTTTATCTACAGTACGAATTGGTAAACGCAGGACAGGTAATGTTTTTACATTAGCAATTATGTTGCTTATTTGTCCTAGTGAATTTTTTTGTAATTTCATGTTGGGAGTTCACTGAGAGTAAAATGATTAAAAGCTGATGGAAATGTCAAGCAGAACTGTGAGGTTTAAACATATGAATGGTTATTGAAATAGCCAGTGACTTTAGCAAGGGAAAATGCTCCTTTCTAAGGGGCATTGTTGGATATGCAGAAACAGGCTTGTCTGTGTTCAAAGGATTACTAATAATTTCTCCTGGTTTTGAATAAAAAGTTCCCAATGACTCTAAAGCACTGTGTTGGCATTAGGGCTCCTGACTGCTTTGACTGAGGTGCTTGCACCTTTTCCAGTCTATTACCTATTCAGATATGGGTAAAATGTCTGGAAAATTAAGCCTGTATGTATCCTTTTCCTATAGATAATAGAAATTTTTGGTCCTCTGCAAGAGCAATTGAAATGGAGAGCTCATTTTATTACTTCAACCCTCGGTCTTTCTGGAGGAATTGTGCCTCTCAGAAATGTTGCCTTGTTCTCTCAGGAACAAAGAAGTCCCTGAACCTGCATGGAGCAGAGGTATCTTGTCTGTTAATGCCCAGGGTGCATGCATAGAGCACCCTCAGTAGAAAGCAAAGAAACTGAGGGCACGATTTTCAGAGAGCCAAGTATGTCGTTCCAGCACCATATCCCTGTTTTGTACTGATACCACTCAGAGCATCAGATACTCAGCATTTCTGAATTTGCATTGCTGAGTTTGCAGACACATCTAAGCATTTTGCATATGTGGAAATTGCTGGCAGCAAGTCTGCCAGCTCTTGTCTGTTATACTTTAGGTCTGTGCCAAATGGGCACATGTTCTGGATGAGCTAACTTGAAATACAGTGGTGACATACACAGTAGCAGTTTCACTTAGAGCCATGTTAGCAGCTTTATTCCCTGCCATGTTTTGTGGTGATTCCCTCTTATGCAATGGAAGAGGATGGTGGTATTAACCAGTGCCTTGGGGATTTCCTAGCATGACAACTGCTCGGTTATGCTGCATCATCCTTGCTCCTTTGGAGACTCTTAAAGTCTGGCATTTAGGAGTGATGCTGCTGAGAAAATAAGCATATAGCTATTTGGGGTTCTTCAAAGCAGGGAGTGGCTGGAGGTAACTTTGAGAGAAGGCACCCTTTGTCATCCCTTGCTTGGAAGAACATGTGTTCATCACCTGCAGAAGTCTTCCACTTAATGCTGCCACTATCATTACTGGTCAAATTATTAAAATATTAATTGCAAGTGAATAAGAAAGAAGTCTGTCTTATGTTGACGCAGAATCATGGCAAAACTTGAGTTTGACTTCCCCACTGTCATCTCCCTGCCTGACATTTCTTGCATCATGCTTTTTCTCACCTCCCTGTTTCTGCATGATTATCTCCCAGGTGCTCTTGAGACTTCTCTGCATCAAAGCACCACACTAAAAAAAAGAGAGGGACCCTTGGGATGTGACAACCGAGACATGTTTTCCTTTCTTCCTGTTTAGCAGACGTTGCTGTGTCTGAACCTCCAGCAGATATCTGGCAAAGCTTTCCTTGCTTATTTGTTCTGCAGGTCCTGTGTGACAGACATGTGTGAGTGCCCCATCCATAAAAACTGCTACTGTGAGTCCTTCCTGGCATATGCACGAGCCTGTCAGAGGGAAGGGTTGAACGTCCAGTGGGTACCAGAACAGAACTGTGCAGGTAAGCATTTTGGGACTGCTTCTTCGTAAGTCAGTGCACAAATTAATAGGCTACTATCCTTTTATTGATGGAGGAGGATAAAAAATTACTTGGCTAGAAAAGGATGGGATTGCACTGGCAGGGAAGTTGCACGCTGAACTGTGGAGAAAGACCTTACTTAGAAAAAGATTTTCAGCCATGGAGTATTAGAAATGTTATTTTGCAACAAAACTTTTCACCTCTAATAAAGCCTGCTTTAGTTTTATGAACTTCCAGAAACAAGTACGTATGTTTTTCTTTCAGGATATGTGAACATTGTAACAGATAGTGTTTTAACTCCTTTGATCTTCTGTTAAAGAATAGTTGTATTTCCAGAGACAACATGTATGTTTGATTCTAGTGGGTTCAATGAGGGTAGAATAAATGATGTGTTTAATGGAAATATTAAAATGCAGATCTGCATTAATTTTGGTAGCTGGACCAGATTCCCCATGCGATTATGACTGCATTAATTGCAAGTAATTGTGAGTAATTGTTTCCATGAGAAGTGATGGCCTGTGGTCACAAGCACTTGAAGTAAAATGCAATACTGCAGATGAATATTTCCCCTGATGATGGTCTCCTTAATTGAGGACATTCTATAATGGTATCAGTTTGCTGGAAATGTATTCAGATTTATGTAAAGCAATTGACAGTAGCTGGGGAAAAAAAAAAATGAGAGAAGCACACTCAGTGCTGGTCAAAGAGCTATTACTCTGTGGTCCATTTTGCTGATTGTGTGTGGCTCAGAGTCTAATCTCTCAGCTTCAATTTCCTTTTCTGCTGAGGGCACGATAGCAGGGATGGGTGAATGACAGAGCAAATTGCGTTTGTTCAACTGTTCCCAAAAGGCTAATTTTTTTTTTACAAAGAAACAGAACAATCCAAACAGGGTGTCACTAAGTGAAAGATGTGTTCAGGGATCTGGTCTCAGTCAGCACTAATAACATATGTAATTTTAATGTATTGATTTGTTACCAGATCCATGCAGAACTTGAAACAAGAATCCTGACTTTTTTTTTTTTTTTTTTTTTTGACCACAGCACTTAAGACCAAAGTCTCACTGCAGCAGATGCTGTAAAAAGAATAAAAACTCCAGTTCCTCTGACTTCAGGGGTTTATAAAAGTGTTGGCATATCATAACTTAACTAACTGAGGCTTCCTTTAACTTTTTTTTTTTTTTTTTTTCTGGCATTTTACCAAAGACAAGGAAAATTTCTAAGGCAAAAACAATCCTCGAGAGAACATTATGATGGAATTTAAACACATATCTTCTATAAAAGCTAATGAAAGAAATGTTTAAATCCACCCAAGTTTTTTAGTATCAGCACAGACTTCTAGAGGGAAAAGAGAAATATTGTTGTTAAGCAGAAAATGCAGATAATTTGTGTAGGGTCAGGCACCCTCAAAACACTTAAGTATTCAATGTCAAACAAATAACATACTTTTCTCCAGTAAATCGTATGGTAAGCATTAAATGAAAGTGCATCCACTACACTCCATAAGTTACTAGTGGCCACCATCAAGATTTAAATCTTTAACTTACTTTTTTTTCCCCAAAAATTGTAGTTACAATTTTTACGGATTCCTGAATATGAAAATTCCTGAGTATGAAACAATATATCTGTAATAAAACTTCAGCATTCTGTGACTTTCATTTCCTGCTTGACATTTCATAGCTGGTGGGATACTTGGAAGAGCTGTGTTCTGATGAAAATGGAATATACTTATTAGTAAAGTCAGGTTTTAATTATTCTTTTGTGTATTATAAAACCAGAGCTTGTGTGGTTGCCAGTTCCTGTACCCTGACTGCTGTACACTAAACTTATTTTTATAATCTTTAGAAAGCTTGTGTTGTCTGGAGAGCCAGCCAAGCAGAATCATCAGGAGGCTGAGTTACATGTCCCCCTCCCTACTTGCTCTTCCTCTTCTCCCCATGCTGTGCCATGCCCTCCTCTAAGTCCTCCATGAAATGCTGCTACTCCAGGCTTACTGTCCCTTTGAGGATGGCACAGTGAGGGGAATATTAGCTGTCATTTAACTGGAGGGGTGAAGAGAAGAAGCTAATAAATAAGGGAAATTGTTTAAGTAGAAAAAGGTTGGTGAGGTCTGCATGGAAAGAGAAGGTTTGGAGAGGAATGTGGTTTTCCATGGGAAGTAGTGAGGAGTTAGGCCTGTTAGGATAGGAATTTAAAGAAATATGACATGTGAAGGAGAGGGAAAAAAACAACAGGAGAGTATGAGGGAAGGAAGAAATAAGAGAAAGGGATGCACGCAAGAAGGAAAAGCAAGGATACAAATGGAAAGAAGAAGTTTGAAAAGGAAAGAAGATAGAAGGTTTTTTGGTGTTGTTTTTTTTTTTTTTTTTTTAGAGCAAGAAAGGCTAAGCATGCAGTTTATAAAGTGCAATTAAGTTAACAGAAGTGGTGAAAGGCCTTGGGGCCATAGTAATTTAACATTGAATTTCTGAGGGCACTGAGAGAAAGAAGACTCAAGGATGGCAGATGGCAGTAACTCCCTGACATGGACATGACTGCACAGGCAAGAAGAAAAAGTAGACATAGATTATAATAAAGTGCACATGGTAGCACTGATGTGCTGACATGCTCCAACAGCGTCATAAAAACTTAAAAAGTTTTGCTTTTTCCTATGTGATTGGTTGAACTAAAGGAGGATGAGTGTATATATGGTTTTTACTCTTCCTCTCCTTGGTTGCCTCTTTTCTTCTGTTAAATTTTGTGGCCAAAGTCAGTCTTTTTCCCTGTTATATATTTTTTCCTTTAATTGCTTTAGTCCATGTGAATATGTATTAGAAGGCTGCTGTAATTTTTGAGTGGAAACTCATTAAAAACTAGAAGTTGAAAAGATTAACACCAGTGTATTGGTAGGACACCAGTGCCCAGAGCCATTGCCTTCTACCATGTTAGAAGGAGATGCTCTGAATTGGAAGCACCATGAATGACTCTCAGTTTGAAAGCCCTACAGATCATCTCAAAAGTCCAAATCGTGCAATGCCAGAAGAAGAAGCAGACTGATTCGTTAATGCACAAATATTAGCTCAGATATTTCTGTGGAATCAGATTTACCAGATTTTGTCCACCAAGGGAATCCTTCAACAGTTCTGTGTCAGGTATTTTGGCTTTTGTGTTGGAAAACAATTCCTCCTAAATAATTACGGCCATGTGTACAAAAACAAGCACAGACAGATACAAGTCTTCTCTGTGAAATTGCCAAACTGGCTGGAATAAACCAGCTCTGGTCTGAAAACTGTATAGCCTTATTAGGCAGAGTTTATTAGCTCAGGCACAGTGCTGTATTTATGTGACTATATGGCTTCTGGACTGGAGCTGGCTATCATCCAGCCAGCTCAGAAAGCAGTCTGAGGAAGCTCACATCTGTCATGCCAAACACATGTTCTAGAAGAAGAGTGGAAAAATCCTGTTGGGACTGGTAATGTTGCAAAATGCAGTATTATTAGTAACTTTTGTACTCTGGGGCTGGTTTTTGGGTTTTTTTTTGTTTTTTTTTTTTTTTTGCTAGTGCACTAAGGAAGTTATTAGTAGCAGAACTCAGCTCTTTAAGAGCGAAATTTGCTTTTAAAGACGGGTGCAAAGGCATCACTTTTGTTTTCCCTGTTTACATGGTACTGATTCATTTCAGCAGTCCCTGGGAGGCCTACTGCAGAATGTCTTTATTTTTATTTTTTAAACTGTTGATGAAGCGGAATGCTCTGGATCAATCACACCACATGTTAACAACTGAAAGACTCAACAATAAAAGCCATCCAGGGAACTTCAATTGCCATCACTGTACTTTTCTGATTTTTCCCTTGACAAGCAGTTAATAATGCCATTACAGTCTGCCTACAGCAGAAAGTAAAGTCATCATATCTTCTACATGGCATCATCTGAAGGAGAAGGAGGTGTTTTGACATACCACATCCATCTGTGGTAGAACTGAGCTGGGGAGTACTTACAGATGCCATGGCTGCTGAGGGCAGCCTGTAATATAATCTCCTTTGCTGTGGGGGAGAGATGAGGAAGTGGAAAAGAGACCTCAGCCAACTTTCCTCAAACCCCCCGGCTGAAGCACCGAAGAGAGCTCAGGTGGAACGAAAGGGCTGGCTATTGCTGCTGTAAAGCTTTGTGGAATTAAACTTGTGCAGCCTAAAAACTGAAGCTTGCAGACCTACCTCTCTGTACGGCAACTACAGATACTGAAGCCTAATTTTTCAGTATGTGGTCGGTCAATTAGAGGTCCTTTGAAGGGAAATTTTCAGAGGTGGGGACAAAAGCTTCTAGTAAACAGCCCCCTTAAGATAATTCGTCTCGTGTGTGCACAGTCGCTATCTCTCTTTGAGCATCTTGGTCTTCTTTTCTAGATAATTAATATACTGTTTGCAAAGCTCCTGGGAGCTTAACATACTTTTGTTTCCCCTCTTACAGGGATTTGGTCCCTATTCTTAACACACTACTTAATTGCAGAGTTTGGAGTGAATGTAATACTTTACTGTATGATCAGTATTTCCTGCTTGTTTTTCTCACCTTCTAAATTTCCTATTTAATTTAAATTTCATTTTAGTTATTCTTTTTGTTTAGTCTCTTCTTCAATGTATATGAAAGTTACCCTCCAGAGCAAGATAGAAATGTAAAGCTGGAGAAAAATTTTCAAAAGATCTATGCCCACAAGCAGAATAAATGTATCTTCAACGCTGCTGAAATATGCTTTTCCAACAATTAAAAAATGATGTTCAATAAAATATGTCACAGACTTTTTAAATAACTTGCTCTGGCGCTTTCTCATCCTTAAACCTAGAAAGTTTTTTATTTTTTTTTTCCCCTAATGCTCACCTTATTTCTAATATATTTCTAATATTCAGCTGTAGATTCTATGTAGCACAAGAGTCATTTTTTCTGCTGTACTATCCAATTTTTGTTTTGTTTTTTTTTTTTTTTGCTTTTATAATACCTATGGCCTTTTATGCATTCTGAATAGAATTCGTTCTTCAGAGATACTTTTTTACATATATATAAATGCCATGAAATGTATAAGACATAAAACTTGCTGATGCTGTTTTGAAGAGCACTTTGTTACTCATGAAAAGGAACCCCTTAAATTTATGTTGCCATAGTTTTGAGACTTCCATCCTCTGTGACACTCTCTTATACATATTTAATCAACTTCTTTCTGCCTACTTTCTCTTTATGAATGATAACAGTGCTGTAATGGCACTCTAAGGCAAATCCTCAAAACAAAACATCATTTTTCTTCCATTACTGAACTGTTCTTTTAAAAATGTGGACCTTCAATCTTTCCCAAAACAGAAGAAACGTTCTTAATGCAACCACCTCTCTGTAAATAGCAAGAGCTGAATTTGGATGCTTAAGAGTCCCTTACCATCTGTAAACTATTTTATCCATACTTTTGGGGCAGCAACACAGCTGTTAGAAAGAATAACAGGCTTTTATTTGCTATTGAACCGTGTATTATTCTCCATACAAAAAAGGCATAATAAAATGTTAAGAATTAAAATATTGATCCAGAGGTAGGATAGTGCTTTTAGCTGAGCCCTTAGTGGTCTCAATGCATCAAACCATCAACTACATAAATCAATTAAGAGATACTGGAATCATTAAACACAAGAATTCTCATTCTCAGTGACCTTTGATAAAATAGCACAAAGCATGAAATAACTAATATTTTGTTGTTGTTGTTTTAGAAATGGTGCTGCTCAATTAACAGCACTGTTTTGATTTGCTGCAATATGAAATATTTAGAGTATACTCTTAGGAGCAGAAAGTCTGCTGTGGTGAACGACTCTCCTGTAGGAGTGGGACTGATAATAACAATCTGTCCTGGTAAATGTTTCAGGAATCTTTGATAAAAGGCATCGCAACATGTAAATGAAAAAATGTTCAGCCTTAAATATAAACCATAGATCTTCTTACAGATAGAAACCTTGCCAAAGCTCTATATACTGTCAGTTGTGTTAAAATTCTGAAAAAGTTCAAGATTGCTAGGAACTTAATACCTTTTTTATTAGGAAATTTACTACCTTTGTATTTGTGATGTAAAATAGTGTTGCAGTTAATACGGTGGAATTTCTTCAGAAGTAATTTTTTTCCTCATACCAAAATGTGCTTTTTGATACTTGCAGTAGAAACCAAGCAAACAGATAGGTAACTTTCCTTGTGTGACTCTGTGTAACATGCATATTTTGTTCCTTTTAACTGCCTTTCAGCAACCCAGTGTAAACACGGTGCAGTGTACGATACCTGTGGTCCAGGATGTGTCAAAACATGTGACAACTGGAATGAGATTGGCCCATGCAACAAGCCCTGCGTTGCAGGGTGCCACTGTCCTGCAAATTTAGTTCTTCACAGAGGAAGATGCATCAAGCCAGTCCTGTGCCCACAGCGATGACATTGGATCTCTCTCTGGGGACACTAATGTGGGTGTCGCTGAGCCCTGTGATGCCCACAGCCAGGGAAGGACTCCAGCTCTTTGCCTACAGGTTCTGCAAAGTATATATCTACTCACAGAGTGTAAATATGCTCCTGTGTGTGTATTTATGTGTGTTTATGTATACACACACAGCACCTAGAAAGTTATATAGATGTATACTGTGTGTATGTAGATACACATATCTATACACAAGCGCCCTCAACGTAAGTACGACCCATATATTTATACACATGTCCACACACACAAATATACATCATTTCTATATACCATAGAAGGATGAATTATTATATGTATATTTTTTGCTATAAAGTTTATGTATTATTATTTCTAGGACCCTGATCTGTAAGTCATTGTATAAATAAACCAGGTGTTTTTAATATAATATAGTGGCATGAAAAGATTGGATGACTTTGCCATTGCCTAAGTTTGTTGTTTCCAAGGAGACTTTTCTTAGGCCATAGCACTGCCAGACTGGATTAGTTTCAACACAGAACCTGGATTTACGGTTGTACAGGAAACACATTTCTCTGGAGATGGAGGATTTATCTAGGAATATTTCATGCGTCCCTTAGAGCTGCATAGTGATTGGTGACAGTGCTTAATCACGCAGAGAAAGCTGGGGATCGGCTTTTATGCTTTACTGAAATAACTGTGCAAAAGGATCTCCAAAGCTGGCTGGCAAACTGCCAGCATAGAGATATTTCTTTCTGGAACGGCACCAAAGAGTCAGGGGCCAGATTTTCAAAAGTGTTTGGCACCCAGCAGCTTGCTTTGAAAATTTGACCACTTCCCATTTCATATCCTAATGCCCCGTCTCTGTTGTTGTGTTTGGCAGTAGCTGTGAATACACAACAAGGAGCTTGAAGAAAATAATCATGTACCTATTAGCCCCTTTAACATGTTTGAAACTGCTGGGTTTCTTTCATATTTCCCCAAATATTATGCAAAAAGTAAATTCCACTGTGAATTGGAGTGTTTGATTTCAGTGTGCCTTTAAACATGAAATAATGCCGGGTTTAGTAACTCATTGAATTTATCAGGGTGGTTTAGAAGAAAGACAAATTCACCCCACCAAAAAACAGAAGAGAATGTCAGATGCTAATCGCAGAACTGCAATTTATTTCCTCACTGGTCTTTTGCTTGAGGTTTACAAACATATGGGCTCTGTGAAGTTTGCATGACTTTTGAAGTCTCCCAGGGGAGAAGCAATAATATGGGATTTCATTAGAAACTGTTAAAAATGCCATACAGCTTTCTGAAGCCTGAAGAGAGGGGTTCTATTTTTCTTCAACTGGAAAACCTCGTGTAGAGCCTGATGGAATGGTCTCTGGAGATGACAGAAATCTTCGGGCATCTGATTTAGTTTTATAATGAGGTAATATCCTCCCACACAGCTACTTGCATTATGCCTTGCATTGAAATTGCACATTGTGTTTCCTTGAACAATTTTCAGCTTTTATTCTTCACTCTCCAGCAAGTTTCAAATGATCTGAGTTTTCTGAGTGAGTGAGTGAGTGAGTGAGCAACAAACTTGCACTACAATGCCTGTCTGTGATCTCATCCTGGAGGAAAATTCTGAGAGAACCTGTTTAGCTTAGGCACCACACTATCCAAAATGCATTAAAAGAGCTGGGCAAATAATGCCAGGAGCATTCCATAGATGTTTATCCAAATCTTAAATAAACTCAGCTCAATTGTTTGATGTCTGCTTTGCATTCGTTTTCTCAGAACAATCAAATAATTCAGTTTTACTGGCAGAGAGTTCTTCGAAGGCGCATACACAAGCGCACTGGGAAGCAGAATTACAAATGTGCAGATCCCACCAGAGCAGGAAACTGGAAGAGTTTTATGTGGCTCGTGTGATAACTGAATGGCAAAGCTGAAATTTAGAACAATTGCAATTGGTCAAATGAGTTAAAACATAAAAGCGTAAGCATTAAAATAATTTAAAGCATCAGTTAGACAGAAGGATATTTCAGCCTGTGAGCTTTCCTCGCTGAAATATGGGGTCTAAGCCATTAAAAAGGTAATTTTCCCAGCTCTGGTTTAGGATAGATTTTCATTACTGTTAGGTTTTCATTACTTACTGCTCAGTGTTTCCGTAATAAAAATACAGGCAAAGTGAGTTGTGTATATGAACAGTGTATAGAACTGTCTTTCCCTTTTCTTCTCCTGGCTGACGAAGGTGAGTAAAAGGTGAAGGGAGAGCTCTCCAGCTCTGTCTCAGATCACTGATCAGATTCAAACAACACTTAATTGATGCCAGGTGAAGGGGTGACTTGGTCTATCCATAAAACGAACTCTATTTTTAAATATTAAAATTGTTCAGTTTGAAACCTGACCGACAGGTCGTGTCAAAATGAGTGCTCATTCCTTGGTTTAGCTTTTTGCACATCTGCCTAATTAAGGGTAGTCCCCTGCCTTCTGCTTTAGTGATGTATAATGAGGAAGGGAGGAACATGATTTTACCTGTGAGCTGTCTGATTGTGCCTTTATGGTGCCCTAGAGCTTTTTCCTCCAACCTCTGCAGCTTTCAAGGCAACAGGGAGAGCTGTCCTCTGTTCAGTTCATACATACATTCTAATGTAAAGGAGTTCTGCTTTTCTAGACATTGTCCTCAACCTGGCAAAGGTTTTATATCCATAGTTGCCCTATACCCAACCAAGCTATTCAGACTATATCAGTCCCAGCTGGGGCTGTCTTACTCTACTCACCTGTTTGCCTCTTGTTTTCCAGACTTTTCAAAATTTGAAAGTCTAGCCCAATAACATCAATAACATCAACAGCATTACCACTGGCCTCACAGAGTTTGGGTCCTGTTTATTACTCCTAGGATGCCAAAGCTGAAAACTTGGGGCATATTGCTGGAAGTATTTGGAATGCTTCTGAAAAAGGCTGGAATTTTTGACAAAATTTACTGAGAATCCAATTCTGGTACGATAGATGTGTTTAGTAAGCAGTAATGTGTTTTTAAGAATATAACGTTGATAATTCATGTGGTACACTCGCTATGCAAAACTGATGGTTGTTTAAGTTGTGGTCTTGATTATCCTTATGTCAATCTGTGAGTATTACTATGCCAATTTGTAAGGTGAAATATATGTGAAGGAGCAGAGGTTCCAACCAAAGAATGATCTGAAAGGAACATCTTAGAAACAGCTCTGTAATCCAATGGATGGAATCACAGAAAGCTTCCCCATCAACCTCCTATGTGTTCACTGGCAAGACATTTAATATTCTGTACTTCGTTGGGGAAGTAAGGCTCTGAGCTTATGCATATTTTTAAAGTTTATAGATAGAAAATGTTCTAAAATGTCATAGCTCACAAGGGAAATGTCAACTGGTATTTTACCAATCTATTCAGGTCTGCTTTGCATCATGTTGTCCCGTATCTCCCCCCATATCACCACCACTTCAAAGTCAGCTTTTAGCTGGCCTCCTTGGAGGTCACATACATTTATTTCCTCCTTGTTTGCTTTCAATTGTGTCTATTTTTGTCATATATATTGAGTTTTATAAACCATGGTATTTTAGGAACAGTCCCAACCAAGGGAGCATTATACCAAGATCTCAGTATCTGACAACAGCTTTACATTTTCCTATGTGAATATTTTCCCTCTAAATTTTAAGAACTAAACTGAAAGTGCTCTCTGACAAAGGCAGAGGACATCCACACTCCCTGAGCACAAACCAAACCACCAGCCACCCAAAAAACCCAAACCAACCACATCAAAGTCATATGTTAAGATCCGAATAGAAGTGGTGTATATTGGGAGAGATGGAAATAGATAATTAAAGTAAAGTTATGATCTTCTTTTCCTGTTTCTCACAACCCTTAAATCACAGTAGAAGAAGTCACTAAAGTTAAGGAAAGAGATCTTGCTTCCTGGGTTGAGATATAGCAAACATCTGCAGGATTGATTTCTTGTGCTTTCACCAGCACAACAAACCTGTTTTGGTTTCCTCCAGCATAGGTGTTTTACTGAAAACTCATCATTTGCCAGGCTACAACTGTCAGAACAAAAGCTACAAATGCACTTTTATATCTAGTCTTGCTCCTGGCTTTGAGATAAAATTGTAAGTTCTACTTACTACTAAGAGGGAACTAGCTTTTTTTTGGACAGCATCTCTTTTACCAGGCAGTAATGTTGCCCAGCATAGAGCAGCATCTTTGAAACTCTTAAGCAATGTTAAATATTACATAGCATTTCCTACTTGCATGAGTTTACAAGTTCTGAGTTAATACTAGCCCTGCATACAGGAGGAAGTTGGCTCTAATGGAATGCATATGTGTGGTGGGAGAGGGGTGGCATTGCATATTTTATTGCATGTTTATTTATATTTATTTATTTATATGCATTATCATTGATAGCACTTTGTAATTCCCTAAGTGATGCTTATACCTTGGCATCAATATAACGAAGTTTTACACGTGCAACTGAAATGATGGCAATATAGGAATTTCCTGCCAGAAAGACCCACGTTTTTTTTCTCATCCAGTGGTTAAGAAATGCTTCAAAACATGATTCAAAGAGTGGTATGGAAGCCTCATAATGGGCAGCTAATGCAACAACCTGTTCCTCAGGGTATGTGAGCCTTATACTCTGCCAGTAGGTGATTGGTACTTTAATGACCCAGCCATTCAAAGCATTTCACTACCTGCTCAAACTTTGAATAACCTCATTCGCTGCAGTGGGGCAACATGCAAAATGCCTTCTAACCACATGTTTGAATGGTTTGCTGGGTCAGGGCCAGGGAGTTCAGCATCTGGCAGGATCAAGTATTAAACCTCATAGGATGGTATTTCTTATTTCTTTGTGACTTCTATACACAGATCTATTTAATGTTCACATTGCTATCTGCTGCTAGGACATTACACAGAAGTAAGGGCTTCCTGAGGACTTTTTTTTTAAGATTTTTGAAGATTGGAGAATTTGTTTTTTCTATTGATTTTCAATGTCATCGTAATAGCTTCTCATATTACAATTTAATTTCCTACTCTATTTTATTTCATGTTGCTTCTGAACAGACATACTGGACTTGATTTTTTTCTTGGTAAAAGCAGAGAGCAATTTCAGTGAGTTAACTGTAGCTAGCTAGACCAGTTTTGAACTGGTTTGAGATCATATCAGCACCATCTTGGCTTTCTAGATGTGAAGGTTATCCACAGTACTGGTGTGGCTGTCCTCAGTCACTCCTGACATTACAGTCAGGACTTGTAATTGCTCCTGATTGCTCCTAGTTAAGAGTTCTCTGTAAATCTCTGATAATACTGTACTAGGATAAAAGCATTTACTGTGCAAATCAGTATAAATTATTTGCTACAAGAGATCACAGCTAATAAATGAAGGAGGAGGGGGGAAGTAATTTGTTGTACTTCAGCAAAAACTTTGATAAATGGTATTAATAAGCAAAAAGTAAGAGTGACTATAGAAACTGATAAAGAAAAGATAATTTGGAAACTAAAGAGGTTTTTAAACTTCTTACTCAAGCAATCAACTATTTTAATAAATATAATGTGGCATTCAAATTAATTGAAAAAATTCACTGGGTACTTTAAAATAGGGATGAAAACCCAGAAGTGTATATGCCCTGATGCAGTTCTATGGTTAAAACTGCACTGTATTTAAGGAGTAGAGTTTGGAGGAAAATACTAAATTATTTCTCCCATCTAAGATATCTCAATATTTGCTAGTTTGGGGTATAAATATGCAGCTGCTTGAATTCCACCATTTACAGTTCTTACTTCACATTGTTTTGCATTAAGAATAACTCTGTAGGAACCCACAGAATAATATTTATTTTTTAAAAAAGACAAGATGTACTTTTTTTTTTTTTTTTGTGGGTTGTTTTGTGGTTTGGTTTTGTTTTTTTTTTTTCATTTCTTGTTCATCATAATTATTGTTACCCTGTAAATGATCAAGGGGAAGAGAAGCAGCAGGGAAAACTACAGTGTATATCTCATGTATTAGATGTTGGGAGACATTAATCTATGGATGAATTACTTGAAATATTTTATATGTAATTTGTGGTGGATGCTCTGTAGTGTCAAGTGCATCGCCACAGAATGTTTACACTTTGATGTTTCTAATTGCTTTGCTTACTCATGCTAAATTTTTAACAGATTTCATCTGAGGTGCATTCATTTAAATATCTATTTAAAATTTTACTAATTTTTTGCCTTCAGTATGTCACAGTTCATGCCTTTGGATTTTAAATGATTATGTAGTTTAATGTATCTTACGGAACTGCAATACTGTGCAGTTACTTTGACATGGCTTGTCTTTGAGTGTCTGTACAGTTTTTGTAAGAATATTGTACTTATACGATTTTGTAAAAGTAGGGTTGCGATCAGTATGCTTGTAAAAACATTATTTATTCCCTTATAAACTTAATATTTATTATCTTTATGCAGGTAAATATGGATGCCTAATTATTTCATATTTATTAGTGAAAGCTGCTGTTCTGATTTGTAAGGTCTGACTCAGAAAAGCAACATTTCCCTTACAGTGATTGATACTGTGTCCTTCTAAGAACTGATGTTAAATGCTGTTATTTCTTGGAAGGGGAGGGAGGACATGCAGACAGTTTACTTTTACCTGTGAACTGGGAATTTGGGATGCTTTGTTCAGCTGCTGACTGGTGTATGGGGTGTTACTTGACCGTGTTACTTCACTACTGTTTGCCTTAGGTTTCCCACTGGGGAAACAGCAATGACAATGCTTTACAAAAATCACAAAAACTTTAGGAACAGTGAACTTTTTAGAAATCCACTGACTGGTCTTTGGGCAATGTTAATATCTGTTGGGCTCCAGATCAGGCCTCACCACTGCCAAGTATTTTTATGTTTTTTTGCAAAGAGGAACCTGCCCTACTTCTGAAAGGGTAAGTAGCTCATGAACTCAGAAGGCCCAGGGCTAAAACCAGGCCTTGCTCTGTGAAGAAGAAGACCCTGTTTCGGTGGATTTCTCCTTGCTGGGCTGAGATGGGAGAGCACAGAAGGTAAGAGGTTCAGGACTTTGTTTTAAATTCATGCAGCTGTGAATTGCATTGAGCTGTGTGCTCTGTAGCTGTGAGACTCCTTGCTTGGTATGCACTAAGTATGTTGATGTGAAGTCCCTGGTGACAGACAGGCTGCTTCAGTATCATGAGACACTGAATGTTTTGGGGAGGGCAGGCTTGGCTCCCCACTCTTTGTCCTGTTACTGAGTTGTGAGGGCATGGCTGAGGGGACAAGGTCTGTAGTTCAAAGGCTGGATCATCTGCCCTGCATGCTAGCCTACCAGGTGGCTAATTACATGGTTACACTTAACTTTCAGTCCAAATTACCACTCACACATGGTGGTTACTCCGTATTGTTCTTCCTCCCAATTTTGGATGTAGATGCCCCACCAAAAATGCTGCAGTACTATTTTTTTCTCCCAAGTGGTGTGCAGTTACACACTTTGTCCTACCTTCTCTCTTGCCAGACTTCACTTGGCCTTTGGTGTTACTAAGCTCAAAAATAGTCGACATTTTGTCTGCCCAATAATTTGTCCTGCCATTGACAGCCTCCAGCCTCTCAGGCTCACATTCACTGGGGAGCAGATCCAGCTTTGGAGATGAAGCAGAGGTATAAAATGAGAAAAAACCTCTTTTCAGGCATGATGGGCAGGTGGGCTGCAAGGGCAATGTGGGACAGGGAGCACAGGAAAAGGGGAGCTCCAGGAATCCACCTCTGAGGGTCAGGCTCCTCCACTTCTGCTGTCTTGTTCATTTGGGCAGCCTGTGCCTTGCACACCACAGCAGCAATCCTTCCTGTTCCTGTGCCACCTGTGCTGAGCTGGGCAGCAATTTTTCATTAAAATGCTCAAAGAAAAAAAAATTTTAAAACACAACATGAAAGAAGGCCCTTATATGAAGGCTGAAGAAAAATGTCTTGTGACTGGTTTTCATTTACACAATCTCTAGCTTTTTTTTTTTTTCCTGCCTTTCAGGCTATTCACTTGATTCCCACTAATAACTGGAGCACTTTTCTTCATCACTTACAGTTCACCATCAATAGACTTGTGATGTTTGGAAGTATTGGTAATAATTGCTGTTCTAATTAAACCATACTGAAAATCTAATAATTCCCATTAAGGCTTGGAACTGATGCATAGCTTCTGTTTTTATCATTATGTCCTGTGGTAACCAAGCATTAAATTTACCTTTCAAAGACAATGCTTTGTCTTCATTCTGTTCTATTTAGTACATCTGGAAATCAGGCTCAATGTTGCAATTATTGCCATGTCCTTCCACTGTCCTGCTGTAGGGCATAGTGTTTTGTAATGCTGTTTCTCCCCCAGGTATTTGTCCCAGACTGTGGTCTATATGTAGCCTTACATACATAATGCAACTGGATGGCTATATAAATGCAGTGTTAACATTGCAGTGCTGAAATAATGTAATTAAGAGTAGAAAGGATTTAAACATTTTTACATCAAATTTAATTTTACTTAAAAGCTGAAAAGAGAACAGCAATTTTGGTTGCTATTTTCTGAATGTACAGCAGATGGTGCTTAACAAATATGCTTTGCAACTAACGTCTGAAAAAAGCAAAGCCTGGTAATTTGAATTTTAATCATGCTTCCTAGCCTTTTCTAATTAAAAACCCAGCAATTTTAATGGAAGGCCCCCAACAGGATTGACTTACTTCAATATGTGCAATGTGCACAATGTTTCAAGGATGGGGATACAACAGTTCTTCCAAAATAGCCTCTTGGGTGCTACAAGGAGCTAAACATTCTGAAAGCAGGCAATAGCAAGATTGTTCCTCTCTTGATTGCTACCCTTTCCCTCCAGCCTCATCACAGTTCACTCAACTAATGGGAAATATCCAAGGTCTCAATACTGCTTTCCACATGGACAAAAGAATATGAAGAAAATGATGTGATGAGACTTAGTCTGATATTCCTGAATCCCCCCTTCATATACCTGTCAGTGAAAGAAGGTTGTGGGTTTTGCCTTCTTGGTTTTTTTGTGCTGGCACCAACAGATGAGCCTGTGTTGCAGATCTGGGTGACCCTTTCCCAGCGTGGGTGGGACCTGTCTCAGGAATAAACCAGAACTTGCGTCACTGTTTCCCCTCTTGGTATCTTACTAGCAAGATAAGAAAGGTGCTGTGACTCCAAGGTGCCATTTACATTCTGCAGTGTCAAAAACTCAAGATGTATCTCTAATTAGGCAGCTGTAATTATACAGAAGGGAATATAAGAAAAAGGGGCAATGAGTCAGAATGCTAAAGAGAATTTACTGACATGCTTAGCAAAGTTTTAACCAAGTTTCACTCTTTTTGAGACCTATTTTATTCCCAAAAAGCATGTTTTATTTTTATGTAAAAGTGCCTTTTTTTTTTTACATTATTGACAAAAGGGCTTACAGTGAACATCTTGGAGGCAAATTCCTCCCGCACAAAAATTTATAAGGTATGAACAGCAGGAATACAAATATTTAGACCAGTCTTCAGTAGTGGTGTTATCAACCCCAACCTTGTTGAATCTCTTCTTAATCCTAAAAGATACTGCAGACTGTAAGCTGTAACAACAGCCATGCAAAAGCCATCGACAAGAGTGGCACGGATTGGGAACTGGCTGGATGGCAGGGTTCAGAGAGTTGTGATCTGTGGCATGGAGTCCAGTTGGAGGCCTGTAGCTACTGGTGTCCTGCAGTGGTCAGAACTGGGTGTTGTCCTGTTCAACATAACCACCAATGACCTGTATGAAGAGGCAGTGTGTACCCTGAGCACATTTGCTGGTTATACCAAGCTGGGAGGAATGGCTGAAACACCAGAAGGCTGTGTGGCCATTCAGCAGGACTGGAGTGTTGGCTGGAGAGGAACCACATGAAGTTCAACATGGGAAAGTGTAGTGCTCTGCACCTAGGGAGGAATAACCCCCCCCACCAGTACAGGTTAGGGGTTGATCTGCTGGAAAACGGCTCTGCAGAGAAGGACCTGGGAGTCCTGGTGGACTCCCCCTCTACTCTGCCCCAGTGAGGCCACATCTGGAGTACTGTGTCCAGTTTTGGGCACCCCAGTGCTAGAGGACCAAGCAACACTGGAGAGAGTCCAGCAGAGGGGCTACGAGGATGATTAGGGGACCAGAGCATTTCTCTTAAGAAGAAAGGCTGAGAGACCTGGGTCTGTTTAGTCTGGAAAAGAGAAGACTAAGAGGGAATCTTAACAATGGTTATAAATATCTTCAAGGCAGGTGTCAGGAGGATGGGGCCATGCTCTTCTCAGTGGTGCCCAGTGGCAAGACAAGGGACAAGAGGCACAAGCTGGAACACAGGAGGTTCCATCTAAACATGAAGGAAAATCTTTACTTTGAGGGTGAAAGAGCACTGGCACAGGCTGCCCAGGGAGGTTGTGGAGTCTTCTTCTTTGGAGACATTCAAAACCCACCTGGATGCCATCCTGTGTCACCTGCTGTAGGTCAACCTGATTTAGCAGGAGGGTTGGACTTGATGAACTCAAGAGGCGCCTCCAACCCCCACCATTCTGTGATTCTGTGACCTTTCATGCCCACATAAGTGTACCAAAATCTCTGCAGTTGCACCGATGCAAAAGAACAGGGCATTTTTAGATGTTGCTGGTAAATAGCAAGTGAAATAGCCAGTCATTCCATAATGCAGCTCCACTTTCTTCATTGTGGAATCAAAATTTGATTCCCTATTAGAACAGAGACAACTGGCCATCCTTGTAATGGGACAGGAACCCATAGATCTTATGGCCAGCTATGGGGGATGCAGTCCTCATCCTTGCCTGGGGCAGTTTTAAAGGCAAGCCAGGCTTCAAGTCAAGTTATTGCAGCTCTAGGCCTAGTGCCAGTGTTAAGAGACTCCTTTAAGAGCCTCTACACAGGAATTGGATGCTTTTCCACCACATCTGCATAGGGATGCACAGGATGACCTGCCAGTTGGACTCGGATATAGAAGTCTCACATCTGCAGTAGATTTACTGGGGTTCAAAACCAGAGTGATTTCAAACATGGGCCTGGTCATATTAACTTTGGAAATACACGGTGACTTGAGATGTTTTGAACCATACCTACTGGTCCAGATAGGGAAAAAAACCCAAACATCAGCTTTGCTGATTAAACTAAGACAAATCCCAGGTTTTAGAGCAAAGGTGAGTGGTGCATTAATGACTCAGTGCCCCTGAGACCTGGGAGGAAAAGCTGCCACCAATTCAGCAAAGAGGCTGAAGGTCTACCAAGCTCTTACATGTGCAAGCTGTGTGAAGAGGCCCTTGCTCCTTGCTCTGGAACTAACCAGGGAATGAGAATGCATCTCTCTGGCATACAATGGCGTGATTGTTTATGGGCAATAGGAAATAACGTGAATTTATCAGAGGTGTAGCCAAAGAGAAATGGTCAATTTCTCTCTGAAATCATTATAAAAACAGACAATTAAAGGAGCCTCTGTTTAATGATCCCAAGATTATTCTGAGAAGCAAGCAATTACAGCCAAGATCGTTCAGAGCCTGTGTGCAACTGAGTGGCTGTTTAGCCACCATCTGCAGTTCTTGGCCCACCTTCTCCCTTTGTTTAAGTTTCTATTCTCCACAGGCTGCTGTGAGCAGATCACAGCACTGCTGAGGTAATAATCAATACTGCTCTCATTTTAATTCACTTGCTACTGAGAAAGCCAAGTTTAATCTTGAAGTTTTTTAAAACAAACTTGGGACAACAGATTGTGTTGTTTAAGTTACAAGTTCATTACAATTATAAAGCCCTAGGAAAAAAAAAAATAATTGCTATATTAATCCACCACAGATATATAGCATCTACTTCCCGCTTCATCACTTGCACTCTGCAGAGAGCAAATGTCAAAGCAGACTGCAAAAGTATCTTTTATGGGCTGCAGTAAGGAAGCACAATTCACCTGGTACTGGACATGGTGTGCCCTCAGGGGTGGAGTCAGATGAGCCCAAGTGTGTGTGCCCATGGGTGTATGCAGGTATGATGGGGGAAGGCACAGAAGGATTTCTGTGCTTGTATCATATGACACAGACACATTGTCCATTTGAATGGTGAAGGCAACTTCTTTCATCCCAAAATCAAAATATCCCTTTCTGATATGGAGAATGACAGCATTTCTTTACCTTGAGTTTTCCCAAGGTAATAAGGAAACACACCCTGAGCCAAAGTCCTTCTGCCTCTTTCTGTCCCTACCACCATCAGTAATCTCTTAACTGTGTGCTGAACAGAAATGTAGATCTGGCTCTCAACAAACGTGCTTCAAGGGATGCTTAAAATTAAAGTAACATTAGAGAACAGAAGCAAGAAAAATCTTGATGAAACTGAAAGGAGCAAATTTTACTGCTGTATCTACCAGTTGCTGATGAGAACTTATTCTCTGGATTTCAAACTTAGGAAATTTTGAAGCTGCTGTCCAGCAAAAGGGAGGCATATTCAGTGCTAAAGCTTCCAGCGAAAAAAAAATGAAAATTAAACCAAACTGGGTTTCAGCATCACTCCTAGTCTAAAACTTGCCCCATGTGAAAGTCTGTTCAGACATTGTGAGGGGGCACAGTGGTTGGCTGAAGGTGAAATTTAGAAAGAAGATATAAAAGGAGTTTTGTTATTTAGAAGGTAGGTCTTTACTATTCTTGCCTAGATATAGCCAGATTTCAAAATTGTACCCTATTTTCTCAGAAGTGAAAATGGTAACTTGGAGTTAAGTATAATAAGGGCATCCCCAGGAGCAGAGAGTATCATGCTGTATCGTTTAAAGACCTCAGAGCTGCTGATTCTTATCTTTGGGTTTAAATCTACCACTGTGAACTGTGCCAACCAAACTGAAAGTGCCTTAAATTCAAGCAAGTTAAAGTTCAAGCTGGCTTGAAGACAGAATACAGAAACAAATTCTTACATCTACTACTACTTTGAACACTGAACTGGCTCCTGAAGTGTCCTGCAAGGCAGTGGGTTCTTGCTATTCCATCTACATCCAAGCTCATGTCTCACTAACAGGTATGCCATGTACTTCTTATTCAGAGAAAACAATCACATGCCTCTGATTAATGTCAATTAGATAACAGAAATCACCTTCCCCAGGTGTGGAGAGGCATGATTAAGGTCTAAGCAGGAACTCTGCTGTGGGTCCTTGCAAACAGGCAGCAAGCTCAGGAGCTGGGGCTCTGGTTTCACTGTGGTTGTGTGGGACAGGAATCCAAAAGTGAGTGAACTGCAAGTGAAGGCAGTGTGAAACTGAAGAGGGGTAAGGGAAGCATGGGGTGCTCAAGGACTTATTGGCAGAAGTCTTTAAAGTAGCCCAAAGAACTGAGCCAGATCTGAACACTGGTCTGATGAGAACTTCATGGAAAAATCCAGTTTATACTGCCATGGGACTGACTCCATACTGACTCTATAGTCAGCTCTAAACCACAAGCAGGAGATTTAGATCCAGCTCCAAAGCCCCTCATTTGAAGTGTCCATTTGCTTTTTAGTACACTGCTGCTATACCATGGACAAGCAGAACACAAACCTCAGAGTCTTCTTAAAGATGAGCTCTTTATGAAAAATATTAACATATTAGCCATCAAAAATACACAGCACATTTGTTCATTCCTGTATTACAGTACTTCTCGGCAGCCACACTCAGCTAGTGTAATTCCTGAGCCAGTTTCAGATAGATGAGAAAGTCTAGTTCTAGATAGCCTAGAAAGTCAGCCAGCAAAGATGCAGCAAAAGACTTTTTCACAACCTGGGGTAAAACCATGAAAAGAGATTCTGAAGTTTATTACAAGCAGTGACTAGAAACTAAGACAATGCTGTATGTTCATCTCCATAACTGTGGAATGAATAATGAATATGTTATGGCTAGTGTTTTGAAATACTGACTACAAACACCTTATGAATTGTATTTCCCCCTGTAATTGAATGAGAAGGTTTAGCTGAAACTCTACGCAGCAGCAGCATTTTTCATAAGAATTTGTAACTACACTCTATGGAACTTTTAATAAATTACCCATACTAACAGAAAATAAGCCAGAACAATTTTTAGCTGGACTGTAAGACACCAGTATTCCTAAATAGCTGTAGAGAGTTTATAGCATTTTAAAAAATATTGAAAGTATTTTTGCTTATTTCGAAGACAAGTAAGAACTTGGCAAATTATTCTGTGCAAATTGTTTTCATTAGCTATAAACAAGTCACACAGAATTTCATACTCATGCATTTAAATGTACATGAGGTTTGACTAGAGTAGGGTATAAGTGCATCTCTAAAGAAGAGTTCCTCCAGGAATTTGGTTTAAAGGATTTCTCTATTCATTATACAGAAAACCCAATAGAAGTAAAATTTTAAATTAGTAACTTTGAAGACCACATCTATGCAAACTGCCTTTATGAGCTGTAAACTATGAAGATTTTGTTCGGAATACACAAAGGCAAATTAAATTCTTTGTCAACAAATTAGTTCTCAACAAGTGGCAACAGTCAAGGGGGGGAAACTATAATGCCTACTAACAAATTAAGGCCTAACCCTCATGAGAGTTTTTTGGGAACCTCTTCGTTCACAAACAGTGGAACACCTAAAAGGATTTTTGCTTTGAAGGTAGTAAGCCTAGAATCTGTTTTGAAGTTTGTTTCCTCAATTATAAATCGAGTGTACGAGTTGTTGGATTGTTTGTTTGTTTTCTTTCGAGGACTGTCGGGCAAAGATGGAGACGTCCCAAGAAGCAGCAGCTCTCAGTTCGTGCCGCGTTTCGCTTCTTCAGGGATTTCTTCCAGCAGCTGAAGGGATGCTACTCGCAGCACGGTTCTCCGGCCCAAAGGGATGTCGGATGCTACAGGCACCACGCTGACTATGAAACCCATCTCGGCACTCGAGGCACAGGGGCTGTCGACCCAGTCACCTGTCGCGACCCGGGGCGTTTTGCAGCTTCGCGCATCCCAGAAGAGGCGAACGCGCTTCCCGCCGGTGATGGTGCCGGCTCAGCGGGAGTGCTCCAGGACGAAGGCGCATTTCTTGTAGGCGGTGTAGAGCAGCAGGATGGCCCGCAGGATCTGCCGGCACATGGTGGCCACCAAGTGGGCCTGCGCCTCCCGCAGCCCGCCGGGCGGCCGCTGCCGCCGCCCCACAACCCGGCAAAAGGCCGAGTGCTCCGACACCCGCAGCGATCCGCTCCAGCGCGGCGGCTGCGCCGTCACCATCCGCCCGAAGACGGCGTCGAGGCCCATCAGCCTGACGGCCTGCGGTCGGCTCACCGCCGTCACACGGCCGCGGAGCCCCGCCAGCGCCGCCGCCAGCTGGGGGCCGCCCCCGCGAAAAGGGTGGGCGGAGGCGGCGGGCGGAGGCGGTGCCGCCCCCCGCAGCCACCACAGCGACTCGTCGAGGGGCGAACGGGGACCCCAGAGGTGGTAACCGTCCGCCATGGCGGCGGCCGCCTCCCCGCCGGCCGCGGCACGGGACGGGGCATCTCCCCATCGCCGGGTGCCGGCAACGAGCCCGCCCTCAGGCCGCCCGCGGGGCTGCAGATGCGGACGGGGCCGTCGGGGTCTGCCCCGCCCGGCAGCGGCCGTTGGGGGTTCCGCTGAGGCGAGGGGAGGCCCCGGCGGGGAGCGGGGCGGTCAGGGGGTTCGAGGAGGCAGTGGGCAGCAAGGCCGGCAGCAGCATCCACCCTGAGACACAGCAGGGCCGGTTTGGTCAGTACGGAGGAGTTTGGGTTTCTTCATGTTTAGTCTGGAGCAGAGGAGGCTCAGGGGAGACCTCATCGCTCTACAACTCCCTGAAAGGAGGGTGCAGCCGGGGGGGTCGGTCTCTTCTCCCAAGTAGTAAGACCAGTAAGACAATCTTACGCTCTGCCAGAGAAGGTTTAGGTTAGATATTAGGAAGAAATTCTTTACAGAGAAGGTGATCAGGCATTGGAATGGGCTGCCCAGGGAGGTGGTGGATTCTCCATCCCTGGAAATTTTCAAAAAGAGACTGAATGTGGCACTCAGTGCCATGGTCTGGTAACCACAGTGGCAGTGGATCAAGGGTTGGACTTGATGAACTCAGAGGTCCTTTCCAACCTGGCTGGTTCTGTGATGTGGAACCGGTTCTTGATGTGCTGGTGCACTTCTCCCTCCCCACCGGTCCTGAGAGCTGAAATTCATCATCTCTTTTGATCATTGTCATCTGCTTTGCTGCCATCTCCCTTAGGGCCTGTGAAGTAATTACCAGGCTCATCTTCAGCTGCTGGTCTTAAAATACCAGTGGCTTCTTCCTGCTCGCTTTCAATTCCTGTGTTGTCTTGAGTTCAACTTCTATTTAGAAGCCCCAGCAAGAAATGAACAGGAGCTCCTCTACCCAGATTTTCAGCTGGAGTGAATATTTTAAGAATACTGGTTGTGCGGGAATGCTGAATAAAACCAAGTCTTCTCTCTTGATTGTTAAGATTTTATTTCCCCATGTGTTCACAGGCCTCACAGGTCTGATTTTTCCAGCTGTCTCTGCATGTCTCTGCTGCTGTTAAGCTTTGAAATTCAGAGCTTGAGCAGATGCCTCACAGGGGAGAAGACTGAGCATCATTCTAGGCAGACAAGGTACTTGCAATTCTAGTTTTGGAGTGTTTTGACCAGCAGTTGTAAATCTACCTGCTGCAGCACATGTTCATTTTCTTTCAGCTTGAGGTGACTGCAAATACATATCAAAATGCGAGCTGCTGAATGTTCTTTTTCTTAAGGGGAAAAAGAAAAGGTTGTGTTACACACATAGATGAATTTTGTGTAAGTGCTTTTGCAAAGGTGCAGGAATGCTACAGTGTTTCACTGTGACTGATTTTATTTTCGGTCAAAAGGCTCCAGCACAGAGGGCTGCTATTAAGAGAAAAATGACTGAAGTAGAAGAAAAAATGGGTTCCAGAATTAAGTACTTACCATATATACATTCATTTGGTAAATGTATGTGCATAAAGGTAGTGTCAAGGGACTTTGTTTTGATGGCTTCTTTAAACTATGTTCTGACAGCAATTTCCTACTGCTTTGTTATGGGGTTTTTACTTCAGCTGCAACCATGCTTGGGGGAAAGCCTCCTAGAAAGCTGGCTCAGGTTCTCTCTAGTAGCATGATGCCCCCCCCCCCCCCAATGTAAAAAAGGGGTATCACAGAAGCTATAGTCTTAAGTGGCAAATAAGTTTGCAATAAATAACTAAAAGACCTCAAACTTGTTGGACTTGCTGGTGCAACTTTTAAAACTAAAGCTCTAACTTTTTTTTTTTTAAACTAAAGCTTTAACTTTTAAAAGTTAAAGCTCTAGTGAGCTTAACCTTTCAAGACTTGGCTGACCTGTTTACCACTATAAACAAAGCTTTACTTATCAAATGTTCCTGTTTGATTCAAAGCTGTTGGAATATTTACACTTGGTGTGTACATAGGTAGTGTACAGGGAACATAAAAAGTGTTTTCCAGAAATACTAGACCACCTAAATATCAAAAAGCTTTTTACTGTTAAAAGGACACAAATTCACATTCTGGAATTACATTTTATTTTACTTGCTATCAGCAAGGAAGGACCCATTTTGTCCTACTTAACTTAGTGCAGAGTAAATTTCCATTTTGCATTAGTCTCTCTGGGAATAGGCTTTTTGATTCTCTCTATCATCTGTCATTTGCATTAATATATGCAAAGCACTGAAACAGCATACTCTTTCCAAGAGCAGATCTCTCCAAATTAAATGCTCCATTTTGACAAAGGGAATTACTTTTTGTTTTAAAAAAAAAACCCCAGACCCTAAGCACATTTTTTTTTAACCCACAGTACCCTAGCTTTTACAGCAAAATACACAAAGCATTTAGAAATGCCAGTTTGAAGGGCTTCTTTTTGTCTGTTAGTAAACTGGATTTAATACAGTATAGGCATTTATGCTGATTGCTCTGAAGTGTTTCCATCCAGACTTCTTTTAGTGAATCAGGTTCTCAGTCCTGAGCTTACTACTCAGCCTTTTATTTTTGACAGTTTGATAGCAGCAGATAGATTTCAGTGAGAGTTTTGCTCAGTTACAGTCTGAATAGGAAACTGATGATGTCTTCACTGCTTGGTTTAGAGTCAGTCCAAGTGACTGTTTCTTGTGGGCTTCAGAGACCTGGTTGCCTCCATGCTGTCTCACAGTTGTTGATATCTAGCAGTCTTTTTTTTAATCTTTTTTCAGTTCTTGGGAAACCCTTCCAGGTCACCTTGTTTTTTTTCAAATGGTACTATATAATTAGATTGTACATTGCTATAAATTCTTGGATCATGAAGAAGAATTAAAAATAATGCAAAGATCTGATGGGGACTGTTCCCTACTTCTGGGTTTGTTTAGGGTTTGGAGTTTTTTTTTTTTCTGTTTGATTAGGTGAGGTTTTTTCCAGTCTTGATTCTGTCTTAACAGTATAGGTGTGTTGAAAAGATCAGAAGAATGGCCATCTGGAAAGGTAAAATGCTATATATAAGGGTGTCATCATTTTCCTTTACATCTTTCTGATTGTTTAGTTTGTTTTCTGTGACTGAAGGCCTCAAATTCACCTTAGCATTTCCCACACTCAGCTCACGAAAGCCTCTTGCCTGTAATTAATGAGATATGCTAGAACTGTCACCACTTTGCTTGTGAAGCAGTTCTATTTTTACTTGATTCCTGACATTTAGACTTGTTGGCATGCTGACGTGTGTTTTACAACATTTCCTTAACTTGGCATATTGACTGTGCAGGCTAAATGGCAAATACCTTTTCATAGCTTGAACATATGCTGCTTAGAAAAGATTCCTAATGCTCTAACACATTTTCTTTGTTATTAGGCTAATGGTGCTCTCTTAATAATTTTGGAAGTTTCAATGTACCCCTGTGGTGATGTTGCTCCGGATGGAGCTCCATGACAGCCATCAGACTGATTGATTCTTCTCTCTGGTTTTGGATACGTGCACGAGTGCCTTCCTTTTGCAGGTAAGAGGTGCTCTTGGTACTGTAGCCTCTGGAGAAAGTCACTGAAATGCCAGAAGTAAAAAGATTTTTGTTGCCCAAACCTTTAAAATGTGATTTAAAGACACTATCATCATACAATTGCAGGCTTCTTCTACACATTGCTTTAGTTTTAAGTAGCTGTTTCATGATGAGATAATGCTGTGCTAGCAATGAAGTGTAAAAGAAGATTAATATGTTCTTGATACAGCTATTTTTTAAAAGTAGCTTGTAATTTTTTCCTATTCTAAAAGCATGTATTAAATCCTCTCAAACTGAGCATCTTTTTGAGATGACATTTCAAACTATTCCATCAACTGGAAAGATATTTTCAGCAGAACTTTGGTCTAAGCCACAGTGTTACAAAACATGGGAGCAAAGCAATGTATTCATAAATAACTGCAGCCATTGCTTCATCTGGTAGTGATTTACATGCAGAAGGTCTCTGTTGTTGGCATCCGTTCCTAATTTTCCCGTGGGAGGGGAAAAAGTAGATAAATTCTTAGTCAGTGTATAAAATGATCACACAAATCAATACTGTGCTCTTAATGAGATGACAAAGATTTTGGTGAGAGTTTTGTCATTTACTTTGGTCAGTTAAGCCCGTTAGAATTTCATTCATGGGCAGTAAATCAAGTCAAATAAAAGTGCCTGATACTCCTCAGGCAGATGGGAGAAGGGGAGTTTTTTCCCCTGCAATCTTGCACCTTCAGATTTTCAGCACTGAGGATCTTTTAATATTTTTAATCCTTCTTTTTGTTTGCTTTGTTATGTGAGTGAAATATAAAATAAGCCAAGAGGCAAGCTGAAGCTTGTGCTTGCTCAGGCCCAGACTTTGGTGTTCAGGAGTGATCAAGACAGGTAAAATGTGTGTGTGTGTGTGTGTGTGTGTGTACACATGAGGGAGAGGAGCACTGATGTCTGTGTAGAGCTGTGCAGGGATGCAGCATGCACATCAAAAGGAAAATGGCATCTGTGAATTCTGCTTTTTATGGAACAGTGTTTTTCTCTATTGCTCATGCTGCTTCTGGGAAAGGTCTAGCAGTGGCTGTTGCTGACTCTCTGCAATGTGCCTGCAACCTCTGCAAGGAAAGGAAAAGCCCTGAGATACTTGGAAACACCCTGTTTTGTGATAGCTTCAAATGCTTATGTGCTTAATTTCAGACTTAACTTTACTGGTAATAAAATATTTTCTTCTGAAGTCAGCGGGCAGTATTTGCTTCCTTTAGGATACCCACTAGAGGGTGTAGTAATAATGTTTTAATGTTGAAGATGCTAAAATTGCATAAGTAGCATTCATGTAAATCTGGGGCACTAAGAAAAGATTTGGTTTCCTGCCTGACAGCCTCATTATGTATTAAGTCAGGAATCTGGGTTTCTCAGCACTCTGGAAACACTCTGGATAAATAGTTTTGGAGAAAGGCTGATGTTTCTTCTCAAGCTTACACAACTGCATTGTTGAAAGACTGTAGAAGAGAATTTTCAATGATAAAAGGAGCTTCAGTTTCTCTCAGAAATGACCTAGGGATGGAATTTAAGGTTTTCTGTGTGGGGTTTTTTTTGTTTGTTTGGTTTTGTGTTTTGGGTTTTTTTTAATGGGTAAAATTGATGTTGCTGTAACTGTCCTTATTTTCAGAAGCAGTGTTCTAAAGCTGAAATTTGGATCTTAAAATTACATTGGCAGTTAGATATTTGGGGGTTTTCTCTTTAAGGCTGAAATAATTTGTTGTTGGGAGGAAGAAAATAGGTTTCAGGTGAAATATTTCTTTTATTTTGAGTTTGATATTTTAGCAGACAGCCAAATATGACTATGCTGATAATGAAAAAGCTAAGCTTCCAAAGGGTGCCTGGACTGGCAAAGGGACTTCTATGATGGTTATGTGGGTGACCAGCCCTGTGGTAGAACATACAATCCAGTGTAGGGTACCTACCCTCTACATACAATTAGGGGAAGAAATGATTCCTCCAAACACGATCTGTAAAAATCAGGGCACTGAATGCAAACTGCTTGGAGATACTCATCTGGGCACTGCTGGTGGGAAGGCAGACAAGTAGCTGTCACAGTACTTCTCCTTTCACTTGGTCAAAAACCTCCCAGTAAACATCTTTGTGAAAAGTTATTTTTACAAACATTTCTTTATTTCACTCCTTCACTTCTTTCCCTTCGCTCCATCTTTTGGTAGTTGTGTGAACTGTCGATCTTACATACCTGCAGCTACAAGGCTGATTTTAGTATTTTCTGTTCTTTCCACCACTACTCCCACCCTTTTTTTTTTATATTCCCAACCCTCTAATCATGATTTTATTAGTATAATGCTGAGCCTGAATAATAACAATACATTATTTCACAGGACAGGTTTTTATACCTTTTTGAACTGCTCTTCTAAAGCTATCAGACCAGTGAAATTGAAAGAAGTGATTCACTAATCTGGAACTATCTCTGCAACCCCCTCCCCTACCCCCAGTTTGTCTTTCTCTCTTAGGTTTTCTCTCTCTGCAGTGTGTAAGCAGTGTGAAGAGGATGTGTTGCTACTCATGGAATGCTCAGCCTGGCAGACAGGGTGGCAGTTCTGTTGCAATTGGAGATGGTGCCCCAAACACTGTGCTCCACACCGGTTTCAGAACTGTCCCAAACAAGCAGACATCACTCACAGATTTTTACAGGCAGTGGAAGGGGGAAAGAGAGAATGTGATTGTCTAAACAGTTTTTGTACCTCTATTCATAAACTGCTTTATTCTGGGATAGGAGGCAATTTCTACAGTGTTTCTAGTTTATTTTTAATCCTCTAACACAAGTTACTGAATGCTGTAGATAGCAACAGTCAGTGTTTCTTCATACCAAAGGACTTCACCTTCGTAGTTAAAGATGGAAGTAGCAGCATCTTGCTCTTGGCACTTGTTTCTTTACAGACTTTTAATCCCTCAGGCTTACTTCTGTAAGGATTGAACTTGGACCAGTCAGCAGATCAGTGCAGCATTACAGAACCATATAGAAGTCCAGATTGTCAAGGACCTCTGGAGACTGTATGATCCAACCATTTTTTGAAAGCAGGGCCTGAAACTGGATTATCCAGGTCCCTGTCAAACATAGATTGTTTCCAGCAAGGGCAATCTCACAGGGCAACCTACTCCAATTTTACTTTTTCTTATGGTGTGATTTTTTTTTTTCCTTATCTTTACTGAATTTCTTCTGCAGTTGTTTTCATCCACTGCTTCTTTTCTGTCACTGTGCACCCTTGTGAAGGGAGTTTCTGCATCTCCTCTGTAATTGTTTCAGATACTGGAAGAGTGACATAAAATTCCCCCCCACACACACACAAGCTTACCCTTCTGGAGGCTGAACAGACCCAGTTCCTTCAATCTTTCTTCATCTGTCAAGTTTTCCCACCCTCTCATCATCTTGTGGTGGCCCTTCAGTGGACCCACTCCTATTTTTTAGTGTCTCCCTTGCACTGGGGAGAGCAAACACAGACTCATTATTGGAGGCATACCTTAACATGTGCTAAGTGGACTGGCTTAATGGCAGCCCTCATTAGATGGCTGTACTCTTGTTGATGCAGCTCATGACAAGGTTTGCCTTCAACACTGGAAGGGTGCATTGCTGGCATGCATTGAGGTTGCAGTCCATTAGCCCCCCCCCCCCCCCCCCCAAGCTGTACCCTGGGCAGTCAAGACATTCCTTCTGTTGCTGCATCCCAGGTGTAGGATTTGACATTTATCTTTGTTGGACCTCATTCAGGTCTTGCTGGTGTGCTCTCTCAGGCTGCTGAGGTGTCTCTGTGAGGTGGTTTATTCCTCCAGCAGATCTGCCTCCCTTCCCAGTGTATTTTGTGTATTTTGCAACATACGAGTTGCATGTCATAATCTGATATATGAATATATACCCTGGTAGGAGGCTGTCTGGGTTGCTCACAGGTGAAGATTCAAGTTATCTGAGTGTACAGGCAATACCCAGTTGGGTCAGACAAGAGCTGTATGAGATGATATTCAAATGTGGGTTTAATGCTCAACTTCCATGAGAAATGTAAGACAGCATTGTCATGGAGATACAAGTAGAGAAATTGATATTTTCATATCTGATCTAAAATCACTCAGTTTTAGAAAGCCAAAACACTAGTTAGTAATGCTCTCTTGGAGAATAAACTATTAGTGTAGCTTTCAAAAAAAGTGTGAATGGATGCCATTTTCTAGGTGCCTTTGTAAATGTATATAACATCATTTCAATGTCAAACACTTAGAAAAGGAGAGGACATGATAGGTGAGGAAGACAGCACTTAGGCATAGTTATAACTTGAAGACATGGAAAAAAGTCACTGACATAAATTGTGTTCCCAGAACAGTCCTGATAAGTGAAAACTGAATTTAGAAAAAGGATGCCATAACTGAATATATCTTTTTGCAATTAAATCTAGACACAAAAAGTGGAGCATTCTAGGATTAAATGGTGTAATAGCATTAAAAGTGTTCTTTTTCATGCAGCTCTAACAAGAGAACAAAAGAAAATGAGCCTATATATTCAAGGCTGCTTGTGTCAGTAATTGTCCCCTGACTGTCAACCTCATCTGAGCTCAATGAACTGTAATCTGAATGTCAGCACCGTGTTTTGTCAGAATTACTGAATGTCTGTTTTCAGGAGTGGAATCCTTTTTGGAGTGTGTCTGGTGTGTCCTCATTACAGGCTGAGCATACCTTGTCAGGGTGAATGAATGGTACCTGTACCAAAAACACAGGCTGCTGTTAATGTATGGCATCTTCAAATACCTGCTATTGAAACAGCTGATAAATAGCATGGCTCTTCTCAATTTGAGGGTTTTTTTTCAGTCTGGATGATGTGTGTGGACATCAAACAGGCTGTTGTACTGCCACATGACATCCAGCTCCCTAGTTTTTTATCAGTACAAGAAGGCTATAATGTGTGGTAAAAGAAACTGGTTATAAAGAAAGAGGATGATTATGTATTTGGGGAAATAAAACAAGATTAAATACAATGCAACCATGTAATAATTATTGATGCAATAAAATCTCTCAGAGAAATCTTCGGAGTGCAAGAAGAAGGGGTTCCTAGGTCGTCTGAAGTTTAATTTGGAATAAGAACCACTAATGTGTTCTGCAGCCATCTGTGCATAAGCTGTATTTTTAAACATGGATTTCTTTTCTGTGGAGATAATCATGCATGAAAACACTGCTTCTCATCTATTTTCAGAACAAAACCATGAGACTTATCAAATGTTTAGCACTGAGGCTTTGTGCTTAAGCTAAAAATTCCTGCTGTTGTTGCTTTCTTTTTTCCCAGCAGATTTTGTTGCTGTTTTCCACTTCTTCTGGAGGAAAGTATTAAAAGGTTTTGGTTGCTTTAAGGGGCTTGCTGTTTTAACAATAGTTTGTTAGGCATGGTTTCCTTGAAGTTGTGAATGCTTTTGAATGAAAATGGATTTGAAACTGGTGTGCGATGAAGAACTCCTGCTAAATGTAATGATTTTGATTAAGAAGAAAATGCAGTCTGAATTATTTAATTTATTGGTGAATGTTCAAATAGTCCAGCAGCTTGCAAAATTTTCTTCATTCATTCTCACAGGCACACAAGTGACTGCTCTTTTTTCTTTACCCAGATTTCTCTACAGCCCTTCATGCTGCTTCTCTCCGTTGACTGGATCTTTGTAAACACTTTCCAAGCCTTCCTGCCAGAGCAGTCTCCAGCCCAGGGGAAGGATCTGTGCAGCACAGATACATTGTGGTGCCTGTGCTTGGAAACATGCGTAATATCTGTCTCTGTCACAATAATATGTCTTCTCTGAGGCTCCAGTTTCTTTGTAGCAGAACCTGAGAGGCCTGTTTCTCACCTCCTAGGAGGTAATATGTTTAAAATAAACCTTTTAGGGCCACTGATATCTGCCTGTTATGCCATAAGACTGGAGTTTTGAGTTTATGGAATACAGAAGTAAAATTTTGCCAAATGCCAGTTGACATCAGCTATCTTAATTTAAGAGTACATCATTTTTAAGGCATAGTAAAACATGCCATAGACAGGAGTGAAAGGCATAATTGGCACTTTAGATGATGGTGAGGCAGGATGGTAAATTTATCTTAGATACACATTAGACTTTTACCTCCTTTTTTCTCCAATGGTACTTTAAAGAATGGTAACAAAGTGACAAAAATGAATTTTTCCAGAGGAGTACTAGAAAAATCTTTCATACTGAAAGAAGAAATCTCAGGTTTAATACTCCCTATTTATATTGCTTCTGAATAGCACTTCTTGTCTGATTTTGGCTCTAAGGAGATAAGGCTGAAGGGTGTAAACAGGTACACTGAAGGAGCACATTTCTCAACCACCCACTGACACTGCTGTTTTCCCTTGTTTCTGGTGGAGGAAGAGGGTTACAGCAGGGTTGTCTGTGCTGGGATTGTAAGTCTTGCTCAGTACTGCAATTTTCACAGGTGACTGACATGTCCTGAGCAAGGCTGGGAAGGGTGGGTATTCTTGCACAATCAGAGAAAAAATACTGTCTAATCTGTTTGCTCTAATACAAAGAAAATATTTGTACAAAAAAATGTGGGTTTTACCAGAAAGCTTTTAATGGTCGTGCATTTATATTCTCAGATTCCTAATCTCAAAGAGGTTTTTTGTATTTGTGATTTTTTTTTCCTTTACTCATGTAGATTTAAGACCTATAAGGTGAGGGTTAGGTGTATTACAGTCTTTCTTTACTGCTTGATCCTCTTGAAATGAGTAATAATATGGAACACAGGGGTGATGTAGCTTTCCTCTGAGTTTACTGGCTGTATCTCAGTCCCTGCTGCTTTGCAGAAGGTTTACCAGAGTAAAAGAAGTGCCTTTTAAAATGTATGTATATCTGACCAGGTCTAGATGTGTGTTGTTGTGGGTTTGGGTTTGTTTTTTTGTTTTTTTTTTTACTTTTGGAGAGAGTACTAGACTGCAAAGAATCTGAAAGGCATGATAGCCATGCTGAAAGGAAAAAGGTCACTGACTTTTTTACAGCTACAAATAGGAGGCCACATGCTCCACAACTTGAGATCTCTGCACAGTTTGAAAAGCTGAACAAGAACACTTACCTTTTGCCTACCACAAAGTTTGTGTGTGCAACTTAAGTGGTTTTAACTTCTTACCTTTGACATGCAGGGGTGCTAATTAGAGGATAGCTAATGCAATAGTTTTTGCTTAAGAGTTTCTATGAGCTGGTAATATGCATGCAGATAGATGTAACTGGCAGCAAGTTGTCTATCTGCATTGCGCTTGGAAAGGGTTTTGTCTGTAACACAGCATGTCTGGCTCAAGCCAGAACTGTGCTGCATAGCACTGTCCTCAGATCACACATTTAGTTTATGATGGATAAGTTGGCTGCAAAACTAAGTTCAGTTAGGAGGAGTTTGCTGACAGTACTTGGAGCTAGATGAGCTTATGCCAGATGTGGAGGATACACAGTTTATCATTTGGTAAGGACTGCACTGACTCATCACTAGAGCAGGGGTAGGTCAAGCCTACAGGGTTATAAATGAGCTCAGACTAAGAGGGGACAGAAAATGAAGATTATTTTCATTTTGTAGTTTTCGATGTTAAATGTGGAGGAATTCTGGAGTCAGTCCAGAAGGCTAAATGGCTTACCAGGGACTTGATAAGCTACCTACAGTTAAGCTGGGATGTTGCCATGTACTGATTGGAAACATAAAAAAATCTTGTCTCTGTTCACTAAAGTAATCTGTTATTGTCATCTTCCTTTAATAGTGTCTTGAATAAAAGAAATCACTAATAAAAGAGGAAAAAATAAAAGATTGCAGTATTACATCTCCTGTTTTCTGTTGGACACATTTGAGGGGGGGAAGGTGTTAACAATTGGGTAGGTCAGAGGATGATTTATTTAAAAATGGAACTTTGGCAATTAAGGGAGTGACATACCTCTTTGCATAGAAGCTGCAGACATGCCCCAGACTTGCTCCTCTCTTCCCTGTGAGCTGAAGCTGGGGTTCCCACTACACGTCTGTTAAATGTCATGTGGAAGAGGTGCTGTGTTCTGATGTCTGGTACCTGGTACCACAGCTGTTTGTTCCCTGTGTAGAAAATTGGATGAGCATCAGAAAGCGTGAGATGTGCTGGGCATGGAAGGAGAGTTCTCAGTGTGAGAGCCATCTACTAAGGGTTTTGTAACTGCAGTCATCTGAGATGTATATTAGGATGGAGTAAATGGTATTGTGGCAGGGACCTTTAAGGGTGCTGACAGGTTGGATAGCCCCCTACACCACCTGAACAGTTGGCTCAACTTTGCTGTGGAATAACAGGAAAATCCCTCTTCAGAACAAGGTTTGAATTTCTGTCAGCTTAGCTGATTCCTTGTTAACAGAGCAGACTTGGAAAACTAGCTTTGAGGAGAGGGGCTGAAACTTTATCTGTATTATCAAAGGTTTTTTTAAAACGAGGTAAAATGTTTTTTAGGAAACCTTGATTAAATCCTCATAGAAGACTGTTTTACCCTGTATTCAAAGGCACCAACGAACATGATTTTTGTAGACTTAAAGAGACCTTTAGTGAAAGCTGTGGTAGGATCTATACTAAAACTGCAGCTCATCTCTCCTAAGATAAACACTATGTAGCCCAGAAGTTGCAGATTTATTTCATAATCAGTCACTGATCACACAGAAATGAGGATGGTTACCAGTAAATAGTGCCAGGGATTAGTTCTGGGCACTGTAGATTGTGGTATTGCTGTTATATTCTTAGGAAGGTACTTGACACCTATCAGTTCACATTTGGTCTACTAATTTTGGAAATCAGCTGACTTTCTGCCAGTTTTCCTCGTGCACAACCACAGGCTTCACTGGATTTCCAGACCTTGTGGAAAGAGACAACAGTCTCTTCTGACAAGATGTTGTTGCCAAATATATGTTCACTTTTATCTTGTGTATTATGACTTACTAATTATTAAGCATGTGAATAAACCATAATGTAAATTGACATTATAATTAATTTTTTTCTCTTACACATAAGAAATGCCTCAAGAATTGCTATTTCTAAGCATGAACCTGTCCATGTTCTTTTGCTCATTTCTTTGTTTTGGCACTACACCTGCACTGCAGTCTCCAGAGAATTGCTTCCTCCCCTCAAGCAGCTTATTGAAATGCTGTGTTGTGGCTTCCAAAACGTTGCAGTATTTGGGTAAAAAATATATCTTATCAGGAAATCGTTTTGCTACCAGTGAGTTGCAGGGGTTGGTTGTCCCATTCACACTAACAGCTGATTTCCCTGGGTTAAGCATTAACATTTCTCTGCGTGAACAGATGTTTGATTTTTTTTAGTTTTTTTTTTTTTTTAATAGAGATTCTATATATGGTTTGACACATAAAAATTCTAAAAAGAGTGAAGATTTTGGCTGCTTTTTTCCTCGACCTTTTTCATTACTCCTGTTATTAACTTTAGTGCTAAGACTTCATTTGGTGTTTCTGCAGACAAGAGGTGTAGGACAGGTGCCTTTACTGTACCCTTGTGAATCATTTTATGGCATAATTTTTTTTTCTTTAAATACAACAGCTAAAAGAGGTTCAGTGAAAGAGCAAATCTAAATGTTCTGAAATACTGACCAATTTAAGCATGTCTTGCTTCTTTAGCTGTTAAAAGGTTGTGTATGTTTTGCTAAACTTTCAGTAGCCTAATGCTCTGTAATGTCCCAGATTTTCATATTCAAAAATCTGCTTAATTTAGAGCATATATAGGAAACTGGATGGATTTCCTGCTGACTTTTGAGTGAATTCTATATTCTTCCTGCACTTTCTTAACACTTCAATCAAACTTATTTTTGTGTGTGTACTTAATCTTTTCTGGTAATTGTGAGGGTTAAATAGATTGTAGGGTAACTCGATGATAAAAATATTGTGTGGATGATTATTAATTGGCAGTTAACATCATGATAACTTCTAGTCTCCCTGACTAGAATAGTCTGCCAGACTGATGTTCTTTGGAGCAATGTATATTGTGAAGGTTTGTCTTCACAGTTTCCATGTCTTTTAATTTTTGTGCAACCTGAAAGTTATCTGAGAGACTGAAAGAAACAATATCCAGGCAAAAAGGATGTATGCATTGAACACATCTTTTTAGGTGAGAAAATATTGCTTATCAGAGCTGTAGCATTTTTACATCAAGAGCATTTCTATTTACTGCTCTCCTTAATGTGAAATTCCATTTTCTAATTTTTCCTCTCATAGGAAATGAGAATCTCAGCTAAACTCTTGTGCATCACCAAAAATGTGTATATTCCTTCCTCTGCTGGTTCTGGAACATAGCAATGAGATTTCTGTCACACGTCTGGTGCTATGTGCCCAAGGTGTAATGCAGGATACTGAGAGGGTACCATGCCAAAGATGATTAGCAAGGTCATTTCAGTGTTTGTTCATAAACATCAGGCTGTTTGGCACAGACAAAATAGGCAGCTGCCTCAAAGCATCTGGATCCTTCAGTCAGTTTCTTGAGTGTTTTATGTTACTATCTATGAAGTGGGTGATCAGCACATATAAATCTGTACTCTGAGTAGCAGAACTATAATGATAATTATTGCTTTCCCAGCTCTGTAAGATACCCTGAACTGTAGAAAGCCTGTTCCTACTGGAGAATGAGGTACTGGGAGAGGAGGAAGGATGCTGTGGCTTTTGAACTAAATTTCCTTCACTTCCACTCACTGCTACTGTAGTGGATTTTTTGTTTGGTTTTGTTTCTGTTTTGTTTTCAGGTTTTTGTTAGGGTTTTTTTGGGTGGGGATGTTTTTTTGTTTGTTTTGGTTTTGTTTTGTTTTTTAAGATATAGAATTATAAACAGAAAAAACAATTGTGTTGGGTGGATTTTTCACAAATGACAAATGGCAGAAATTTGGCAGTTACCAGCAGGCCAGCATTTTTAATCGATTTTCTAGCATCAGGTGCACAGCCTCCAGTGGACAAGTTGTCTGGTTGCCAGGAAATACAGCTGGAAGGTACCTGCTGTTACAGAGCTGGGTGTGCAAAACCAGATGGGGACATGCACTTCTGGAAATGAGTGTCTCTGAGCTCACTCATTACTTACTTCTGGGCACTACAGGCCACTTCTGGGTGACACTGCCCTGTTTGTAAATCTGACTACTGCCAATTTCACTTTTTTCTTCTCTTTGATAGTGTCTTAATTTTCTATCGCCTGTGAAATTCAAAGGGAGATGAGTTAGGGTAACCCTCCTTCAGACTCAGGTTTTGGTCAGAATGGGAGAGTTCTGAGAGAGGAAAAAGTCATCTGTCCATCCTTTGCTATCACTTGACTCTTCCAGAAAGCCCCAAGGTATGTCTGCTTATCACCTACAAAATTTTATTTATAGGGCTTATATATAATACTCAGCTTTTAATGCTTATTCACAGTGCACGCATTCACCAAACATTTCATTAGAACTGTTCTGTGCAAATCCTTCATTCATAAATTTTCTAGTGGTTTTTGGGAAACTGAAAAAAAAAAACCCAACTTACTATATATTACAAACATGGCAACATGGTGGAAGTTCCTTCTAGAGATGCAACAGGTAAGGCCCATGTATGTTTTATTATTAATTTACAATTTAGCATAGAGTATTGTTTTACCATCAAATTTTCACTTGAGGAACTGCTGAGAATATGCAGTTTTGCAGAATGCTAATTCCTGATGCTACCAACCTTTGAAAGCAATTATGTGAAGTACAAGTTTATATCTCTCCATCCTGTTAATCTCAGAACACATCTAACAACATTTAGATGACAGTTATGTATGCAAACATTGATTAACTACTACAGGCAGGGTCTGTGCATTTTACTGTGATTATTGCCTCGCATGTGTTTAGACTGTTTAAGTGCCTAACACACCACACACATTTTTGGGGATGGATGAGGAAACTCCTTGACCTTCCTGAAATTGCTCAGTGATGCCATTTCTGAACTACACAAAGTGATGCTATTCAGCCATTTGATAAGTCAGTCTGGGCTTGTGTAATTCAGAATTTATTTGATTTAAACTGAATGTGCCAGTTAGCTCGAGCTTCTAGTTAATTTTTATGTAGCTACACCATTTCAATTGCCTTAATGGTCCAGTACAACATCCTGGACAGAAACTTGCACTGAATCTGTGTCTTGCATAGGTTTGACAAAACTTGACCTTGACGCAAAACCATTTATAATCAAACATGATCAATTTTTTCCATTCTTTCGCATTAACTTGAAAAAAAACATCGAAAAAAGTTGGCAGCTGAAGGTGTTAATGACTGAATAGATGCACCACGATTCAGATTATGACTGTGAGTCAGTGTTCATTTACAAACATTAAGGATTTGGGACAATTTTGTAATAGAAATGTATCTATCTTCATAGGAGCACATGTATTTATAGGTATACATCGGTGTGTGAGGATGCAGAGAGAGGTATCTCAGTACGTCATCCTGATGTTAATTCTTGTGTTCCTCTTATGGTATGGTGAAATAAGTCTATGCTTGTCTATGCCTACATAGTGTGGGTCTTTCAGACAACAAGATGTCCCACAGGAATATTGTACAGCAAAGGATCTTCTAAGAGCATAAACCCACAAAGCAAGGTCTCCCTCTAAGCCACAGATTCAAAAAGACAAAGAGACATAGACATGAGGTAGAACCAGGCTTATCAAGGGCAGGCTACTTTTCTCACCTGCCTCTCATAGGGCCATATAAAAGCAACCTGCAAATGGAGAAAGCAGTAAAATCCATGGATTTCTGCTGCACCCTCTTATGCACACACTGACAGCTCTGTCCTTTGGTAAGTCCTGGTTTTCTTTGGGATTCACAGGTTCCAAATCAGATAGGAGTGAGAAAGGATTCCATTGTGAAAGAGGCTGAGATACAAATTTAGTTTTGAACTCAAAAGGGCCTAGTAGAGGTCTAGTACTTTTCTGCTGCAGTTTCCCATCTGAGAAAGAGGAGGCTGTGTTCTTCCCTTACTTTTGTTCTTTTCTTTATTTGCTTGGTTCAGGGGGATTTATGTATCCTTAGAGAATTATGTGCCTGTTTCTTATTATTTGAGAAACAAGCAGTTACCTCCCTGCATGTCGTAGTGTTGGTTATAATACTTGCAAGAAGTCCCTGAAGTCCCAGTTCTGCTGTTGCATGACTGCATCTCACCCCACTGCCTTCACCACTGGAGGACCTGAAACCACATGACAGTGGCCCCAGAATCTTCCATATTTCTTGCTACGTGGCTTCTCCAAGCAAGCATCCAATCTGGGATTAAAGGTAACATCATATCCCATTTTCTCCATTGTCTTCTCAAACAAAGGCTGTGCAGTCCTGTAAGGTTCTGAGTGCCTACTGCTCCTTGTGAGCCTGATGGGTGCTGTGAGAATTTGGCAGTGCTGGGACATGGGTGGCATCAAATTTCATCCACTCCATGAAACGTGTGGAAAAGAGACCAGCCCATCACAGCATCTCTTAACAAAATCTTCAGCTTTTATTGCTGCAGATGCAGACTTACTTATATTTTTTTGCTTTGATTTTTGTATTGGTTTCCAATTTCAACTGAAAATCAGCACTTCAGGAGGACCTTCAAGTTTCTCATGCCTTTGGCATTAGCACAGTGTATTGGTGTAAGCTCTGATTCCTGCAAAGAGTCCCAGTGGAAATTCTGGGCTGTCGAACAGGCAAAAGGTCATAATTTTTGCACAGCAAGAACCTAAATGCCACTTTTTAGGAATCATGGGGTGAAGTCATTACAGGTGTTGTGATAATCGTACTCAGCTTTTAAATTTGTATGAAATTAGTGGAAGCCCTACCACTTGGTTTGTAATAATTGAAGTACAACCTTCACCTGCAGTCCTTGCCTGTGCCTGGTTCCTATGGCATTCCAGCTTGTACAACAATATATGGGGCTGGAATGCTGGGTTTGCAACACTTGCCAGGCGAAAATCACATTCACCTGTAATGACAGCCCCTGTCAGTCCCTCTTTGTTTGGTCCCATTGTCTATGGAATTAATTGCTGAACACCCCCTCACTGATCACTGGCACAGAATAATGTGGTAAAATGATTGCTGCTGCTTGCTGGCATATTCCATGTCCAAGCTGAATTTGCTTCTGAGAGGGTCTGAGGAGTGGCAGAGCTGAGGCTGGGGAGGAAACAGGACTGTATGGGCAGGCACAGGAGGTGATGAGCTGCAACGTGATAAAGGGGATGCAGCATCATGCCCTTTTGGGATCCCCTGCCCTGCTGCCTGCCAAGCCCTGGCTGGAAGGGGTGCATTGAGCCCTGAGCCACTGCAAGGGAGAGAGAAGGGCTGTGTGGCCAAAGTGGGAAGTGAAGGCTCTTGCCAGTGGCAGTAAGCACCTAACTGCCTTAATTTGTTCAGCTGGTGGTCTGTAACTTCCCTCAAATTCTCCCCAGGCTCCGAGTATGCCACTATCTTAAATAAAAACAAATTTGCAGCGAGTCTGACTCAGCTCCAATGAACAACTCGCTCTCTGTTTTTCATAGGAGGAAATCTGTGTCCCTGGCTCCTAATTTGTGTATGTACATAGCATACACATCTGTCAACTGTGTATTCATTATCTCACTGCATCACATCTGTCAGGCAGATTTAATTAAGTGAGCATTCTCGCATCTCCGGCGAGATTTTCTCTGCATGCAAAATGCCTCAAACCCCAAAGATGGTTTTGGTAAGCATAAAATTGAGCGGATGAGCAGAATGGATTAGGGGGAAAACATAAGCTAAACAGTTTGTTAGTATTTCCAGGTTTGCTGCCCCAAAGGCTGTGTGTCCAGGTTTTTGGAAGCGTTTGCACAAATCAGGTTGTATAATGTCACGCAAAGAGAGGATGCTGGAGACCAATCAGACAGTTGGAAACATTTCACTATTATCTGTTATTTCCTTCTGTAATCCTGTAGAGAAATGCAGTTTAATCTTAGAAGTTGCTTCTCTGTTAATAATTAAATGCTCTCCATCTTTTTGAAGGCTGAAGTGCAGACATGTTTTCGCATGCATGTGCGTATTTTCTCCTTTACACTTCACAGCTCAGTGTTCTTACAAACACTCATTAGTGTACAAGGTCATGATCAGTCTCCAGAAGCCTTTTCCAGATGGCAAGAAAGTGCAAACAGCCTTTGCTACCTCGCGGGGAAATATGTTGGAGAAATGAGGCCTCTTCCTCTTGAAAAGATGGTATGAAGAAAAAATTAGCATCCAAGTGAACAATGATCACCAGAGAGTCTCCCAGGGAGTCAGACAGAGCCTTGCCAGCAGGCTGATGTTGCATGTGATGGGCAGCAATGCAGAAGCAGCTCTTGGAATTCTTCATCAAGCTCCCTGCTGCTGGGGGTGGCCAGTGGTGCCTGCCCCAGTCAGGCTGGGACCACTCTTGCTTGTAGCAGGTAGGTAGTATAAGGCCTAAATTAACTTCTGCTTTCAATGCTAAGAAGAAGGAAACACATATCTGAGGAAGCAAAAGGGCTAACAGGAGTCAAATGCTCAGCTCCCACGTGGATTTTACCTACTCTGAATATCTGCCTGTGCTCAGTGTTATCACTGTGGACCTTGAATCCTTGCAGTAAAGCAATGCAGGCTCACAATCCCTGATAAGTAATGACCCAGACTTGTAGAAAATAGGAAAGCAAACACTGGACTGTTTACATTAGGAGCTTCTAGAAGGAGTTTGAGTTATCAGTCCCAGACTAGTTTAACTCTGCTGAAGTCCATTGCATAGATGGAATAATAACAAAATGGGCAAGGATCAGACCTAAACTAACTCGCATTCATCCTGATTCCAATACTTGACTTGGCTTCTATATGAACAAGATAAAGGTGCTACATTAAATTTATTTGAAATGGTGGAAGTGAGGATTTTGTATGTTGGACAGTCTAGCTCAAATACAGATGTTCTGAAACTTTTGTAAAACTAGATTTAAGACCCAGAACTACCTGGAGTTTCTGAGTTCAGAAAAAAAGGATCTTTAGAGAGCTCATTATAATGAAATCTTAATGTCATTCCTAGACCAGATAACACTTCAGAGGAACTTAATTAATCAGATTTCCCTGGTAGATCAGTCATGAAAAATTGCTAATATCCATCAGAGACATCACTTTTGAAGAGGAAATTTAATCTGGCACATTCTTACCAGGAAGCCTCTTCTCTTGGCCAGGACTGGGCACTAAAGGACAGTGGGGATGCCCTGGTATAGTAGCAGTGCTGTCTACAGAGCTGTGCCAGGAACCAAGCAATGCAATCTATGGTGAACTGACTTGGGACTCTTTTAAAAATCTTGAGCCTTGTGGTATTTGGTGCAGTATTTCTTGTTGGTTTTTTTTAAAGTTATAGCAGATGGATTCATGTTGTTACATGAAAATCACAGTTACAGATGAAGTAAAATGCCAGTTTTTAAAATTATGACTAAACTTGAAGTCTGCAAATGAGTCCAGGACCTAAAATCATTACCTGGACTAGAGGCTAACAACTCCACCCCTTTCCTAGATTCTACCATTTCCAAATGTTCCCATTTTCCAGAAGTCCATGAAGTTCTGTGTAAAAAAACCCAAATCATTATGAGTCTTGAGAAATAATTAAAATGTGTCAGTACTACTGGTATTATCTTACCCAAATCACAGTGGGCAAGGTATAGAGATGTAGGTATAGTTATGGGTATAGTTTGAGCTCCCCACCCCTGCCTAGCTTATCGTGTTACAAACATAATTTCACTAAAATGTCCACCTGATAAAAACCTCAGAAACACTGGACATCCCAAAGCAAATTAAATTGTGGAACAGGCCTGTCCAAGGCCCACCTGTGTCCTGGTCAGAGGGAACTCCTCTCCTGCTCTCCCCTCTATCTGTTTGCTACAGAGCTCTTCTAAAAGTCCACAGAGGCTTTTAAAAATAGCTCAGTGTCCCTCAATGGCTCTGTGTAGATCAAGAGAAGGAGGTGACCTATCTTCAGCTGTGATTTTTAAGTATGCAATGTATTTTTAGGTAATTTCAGGACAAGTTTAACAGACTCTTGAAATCGATTTAAGTAGCAATTTGAGTGATCTAAAATGTTTTGATGTCTCTGTACTTCTCGTGTGTCTTCATGAGGCTCAGAGGCTTAAAATCTACACCCCAAATATTTGTTTGGTTGTTGTAGGGGAACCCATGTGTTCAACATATGCTTGTGCTTTCATATTTGCAGCTGCAGCCCCTTGTAAATTGCTGTTTCTTGAAGTCTTCTATTCCTGGTCATGGTGGTAGATTACACATTTCCTTTCTAGAGGGCTAATTAATGTCATCCAAATTCTGAAGAGTTAATTTCTAGGTAGTCTTGAGGCAGCTGCAATATCTATAATGAAAGAAACACTCTTTATTTGAATAAATGGCCCATAAGCTCTTTCCTGTTTTACCAAGCTAACTTGAGAAAGGCAGATGCTTAATACTCAGATACCACTGCATTTTTCTTTTCTTCCTCTCTCAAAATTTTCACAGAATGAGTAAGAAAGGAGCCAAGCTGTCAGCTGTCCTTCCTTGTAGTAGGCAGTCTCACTCACTTTTTTTCCTGTGCTGCAGCTGAGAGATATGCCCAGAAGGTATTGCTTTCTTTAGCTGACCTGGCAGGAATGAGTTGCTGTGAATCCAAGACTAATCTTCAGCTTAGCCTTTAGAAGATAGGTTTTCAGTTTGAGTTGCCATCTAGAATCTCTCCATTGGCTAGGCAGAGAAAAGCAGCTTCCAGGATGATTCAGTGCATCCTAGAAGAAGAGGGAAATTTATCTATAACACTTTCTTTCTCTTTACTGTAAACCACTTGAATGACTGGTTGTCTTAGTCTGGAGGTTTTATAACTTATCAGGCTAGAGTTAAGCAGGATAAATGTTTCCTCTGCTCAGGAGTCAGTGTCTCTTGGAAATGAAAATGTTCCATTCCTTCAGTCACCAAGTGAAAGCTTGTTAGGCTAAATCTGTCCTAGCTGAAAGCAAAAGAGAAGCAGGTGAGACTACTTCCTTTGTATCTCATTAGTTGAAAAATAATCATAACATATAACAGTAATAAAACAAAGGAATGTTTCTGATTTGCAGGTCACGTTTCTCTTGAACTACACTTCTACCTTCACCAGTGCAATCTAAATATAAGTTTGTATAAACTCATCAACACCAACATCACAAAAATCCCTGCAGTTTAATTCTCTTAACCTTGCCCTCTCTTTATCTAGTATTAGTGTTCAATTACTACCGTTATATTTTTGGCATTGATATATTTCTACATCTCTGGTACTTCCAACCACAGATTATTAGAGATGAACTATCTACTGGGCAACCTTTTTTTTTTCTCCAGAAGTTTTGTTTCTTTACAATAAAACAATTTTAGGCAATACCAATACATTAAAATGCTACTTTAGTACTGTGTAAGGATTAGATTTCCTGACTGGGATACCTGCAAGAAAGGAGATAGATTGTTTGAGGCTGAGAAAATATTAAACATCAATACATAAGAGATAAAAATAGTAAATCTGATAGGCTGCTTTATAGAACTCTGTAAAAAAATTCATCCTGACACACAAAGACTTTGGCTGTGAAGATAGAAAAAAAAAAGTAGTTCAGTCAAACCAGCAGACTTCCACATGATAAGACAGGATTATGAGACAGGAAAACAGAGGTGGATTGAAAATACAGAACTGACATGGAAAGAGTGCTTATTCATTGCTCATGTCTCTGGCAGCTAAACTGCTCCCTCTCCACGTAACATCCTCCACCTTCTGGTGGAGATTTGGGTCCAGGACACCTCAGAGGTGAAGAGACAAATGCTGAGTTCAGCCCTCGACCTGGTGTTCTTTCTGTAGTTCACTTTTTGGATCTCAACATTTGGTTTCAGCTCGACCTTCAGCAGCTAGTGGTTGCAGTCAAATTGGGAAGGTCCTAAGAAAGGCTTACATGAAGAGGCAAAGAGAAAAGAAAAAAAAAAGAGGAAAGAACTTTTGGGTACATAAGCCCCTCTTTCACTCTCAAGTCACAAATTTCAAGCTGACCTATTATAGGAGAAATTGATTTGGGAATAATTTACTTATGGCAGGAGTGTAGCCAGCATGCCTGGTCCTGGTGTAAGGCAGGAGTGTTAGCAGTGGGAGAGGGGGAGTCTTGAAACCAGTGGGGTAAAAGATGAAACTAAGAGTTTTTAAACATAAATCTGTATAAGCAGATGTGCCATAGGGTAACAAGCAGATGCATGATACAATGAAGGTTTTCATTTGTTTCCCTGATATGCTGCAGTTTTCTATTGTGCACCACAATAACACCTAATACGTTGGCATGATGGTCTTCCACTTGTGAAGGGGAGATAGTTAATACATCCCTCCAAGAGGTGTGAATTTTGGCTCACTAAAGGCTGAGGGTGCTGGGATGTCTGGCATGGATGTTTTTTTAAAAGCTAAGGTAAATGCAGAAGTGGCTAAATGAGCTGCTAAGTCTCTGTAAGGAAAAATGTGATAATTTTATATATTTGTATTTTGTATATATTTGTATTTTATATATTTGTATATATATTTATTTATATAATATGGTGAGTTCATGCTTTGTTTTTCATTGCAGCTTACATTTACGTTAGTGGTTACAGGAAGCTGAGACTGCAAAACACACTAACTGGGTAAGGACATTTGCAGCAAAGGGAAGAAAGCTAGGATGAAGGGATAGACACCAGGCTAGTTTTAAATTCCTCTGCAAGAAGATTAAATTGATTGGTAAGTTGAGAGAATGAATCTGAATCTTCTTAGCAAATCCACTTCCAAAGGCTAACATAATTTTATTTTTTTTTTAAGAGTCTAGCCTCAAAGCTCTTTGCGCTAGCTAGTGGGGATGTGGAAATACTGGAGACACCTCACACTTCTAGTCAGGACTCACTGGGCTGATCCTTTCCCATCTAGACTGTCCTCAATAGTCCTGCAGTGATAAAGCTGAGCTTTAACATGGATATGTGGACCTAATCACCACAGCAGTATACGGCTGGTAGCCATATTATTGTTCTGAAGTAAGAATATTGTGAGAATATTGTGGCCATTTGTTGCACTCTTTCACCTCTTTCACTCTTTCCAAGAGACTTCATTTGTCTCTTTCTTTTTTTTTTTTTTTTTTTTTTAGTTCAGGATTTTAGACATTTACCGCCAACTACCAGCTGGATTTTCCTTATTGCACACTTTTTTTGTGCATGGAATTTTTTGGTGCTCCACCCTTTGCTTATGAAAAATGGTAATGTTCTCTTGATGTGTCAGGGTGGGGAGGAGAGTAATGGCTTTTAGCAACAGCTCAGGAAGGTAAGTTGATGTTTTCCAAGACCAACTCCCTTAACAAAATTACAGTGCCTATAGGTCATTATGGTATTGCTGGAGCTGCTGTTCAGATGCAGTACAGCATTTTCAGAGCAGTAGCTACCATGGGCAACAGACATCTGCAAGCTGAGCTCTTGTCTTCTTCACAGAGACTAAAATAATTTTCTCCTCTTTTCTTTCTGAAAAATGTTATAAGCCTGTTAGCATCAAACAACCTATGTCTTTCTCTTAATGAATTTGCACTCTAGGTCTTCTAAAACGAGCCTTTTGCACTATTGTGTGCATGCTGCTGGGACAGCTTAGAAAAATGGACCTCTAGAGATCAGTATAGCTCTGAGGACAAGGTGCATTACCAGCACTTAAGTGTTACAAGCAGCCCCACTGAAACCTCCCTTTTTTCAAGATGTATGTTTTTTATTAGAAAAAAATTTATATCTGTACCACCACCACCTCCAAAACCAAAACCACACCAACCAACCAACCAAACTAACAAGCAAACAAAAGCAGTATTTTCCTCTTCATTTATCAAGGTTATATGCTGGTGTAATTGGGCATCAGCAGATTAGAAGTAAACTACTTTGCTCAAACCATCCTCCTGTAATCTGATGTAAAAACATGAAGGTATGTGTCAATGCTGATGAGCAGATACATAGGCAGAATTAAGATTATCAGTGGAAATTATCAGTAGAGTCCAGGCAATCTGCCCCACTTCAGGCATTGGAAGTAGACCACCAGCACCCAGGTTGTTGAACACTGGGACATGGATTTGGGTTCAGATGATACTCCAGAATATTACAGGCTGCTGCAGGTAGGATAATGAGGCAGGGGGAAAGGTCCAATCTCATTGCCTCTTTTCTGATTGCAACATGCCCTGAGGGCATTGGACTGGGGCAAGATTTCATTAGGTAAGATTTTGCTGCTGCTCCATCTCACCTTCACAGTGCTAATTTAGAACTTTTTGTTCTTGGCATTTGGTCACTGAAAGGACCGAGGGGATCAACAGAAGTAGCATCATGTTAATTAAAAATAAAAATGGTGCTTGGCAGGAAATGTTAATGAATTGAGTTCATTTCAGCCCAGATTTTAAAGGTACTTTGATTCCTAAAGATAAAAATAGGTACTTGAAGTTTTTCTCCAAAGTAACTATATACACAGCTCCAATTATTTTGCTTGAGACTTATATTCCTTCTGTTTTAAAGACACCTGATAGGTACATATGTGAGGCCTAAAGCAGAGAGGACCTTTAAAAATCTGGTATCTTGTCACTGTGGAAAGTGATACTTCATTATTTAAGCATTACAAAACTGATTTGACTTTAAAATTGTACATGGATTGTATTGACGCTTTTGACCTTTCAGTGGGTTTATGGCATTCACGTTAAGTAACCAGCCTGAAAAAAATCAGGATTTTCTAGTTCATCAGTAGAAAAATTATGTTACAGATATGGGCTGGAATTATGCAACTGCTTAAGTGTGAAGGAGGAGGAGGGGAAGCTCATATATATACTATATTATATATCCTCTATCATATATGATATAGTGTATCATAGCATTTAACAACAAACACCTGAGTTTGTTCTGAAACTGCTACTGGCAGTGCTTGTGTCCTACTGTCAGAGGAGAAGTGGACCTCAGACTCTCAGTGTCCTGAAGATAACATTGGTTAATGTGCCCCAGCACATGGGACATGGGACTTAGCACCAGGAGCTGGCACAAGAAAACCTTATGGCTCTTTGATGGTCCAACATCTCCTCCCTTGGCAGGTATTTTGAAACCTCCCAGTGCACAAAGCTACTATCAGAGTCACCTTTGTGTGGTGAGCTCTGTGGTACAAAACACAGACCCACCTGTGTGTGGATCAGGAGCAAGAACAGGTAGTCAAGGGAAAGAGACATCACCAGCCAAAGGGGGCAGAAAGGTCTGATGTGCCTGGGGCCAGGGACTGTAAGAAGTTGCCCCTGTACTCAGCCCTGGTGAGGCCACACCTTGAGTACTGTGTTCAGTTCTGGGCCCCTCAGTTCAAGAAGGATATTGAGGTCCTCGAACAGGTCCAAAGGAGGGCAACCAGGCTGGTGAAGGGACTCCAGCACAGATCCTATGAGGAGAGGCTGAGGGAGCTGGGGCTGTTCAGCCTGGAGAAGAGGAGGCTCAGGGGAGACCTCATCACACTCTACAACTCCCCGAAAGGAGAATGGAGCCAGGCGGGGGTTGGTCTCTTTTCCCAGGCAACTCTCAGTAAGACAAGAGGGCACGGTCTTAAATTGTGCCGGGGGAAGTTCAGATTGGATATTAGAAAGAATTTTTTCATGGAAAGGGTGATCAGATATTGGAACGGGCTGCCTGGGGAGGTGGTGGACTCTTCGTCCCTGGAGACCTTTAAAAAGCGACTCGATATGGCACTCAGTGCCATAGTCTAGTGACTGTGGCGGTAGTTGTTCAAGGGTTGGACTCGATGATCTCTGAGGTCCCTTCCAACCCAGACTATTCTATGATTCTATGATTCTAAGTTGGCCTGTGCTTATCCACGTTCCTCGTTCAGTTGATGATGTGCACACACAGAGAGATGTGCACACATCCTTTTCGCTCCGCAGGGAGCTCCTTGCATGTGGTCTTTCTACTACTGCAGGGAGTAAAACAAATGTTGGGCTGTAAATATGGTTTTTGATGCTAGACAAAAAGCTGTGCTCATAATGATGCCAGTAAATACCATGGCTTCCTAAAAGTGTAGGTGTTTTTTTTCAAATGATAAATGCTAAGCAGTTATGGAAGTGGGGAGTTAGAAGCTATTGAAAGGAGATTAAAGCATGAGCGTGCATAGGAATGGTGCCCATTAGTTTGGTTTTACTTCTTTTGGAGGAAGGAGACACAGAAGAAGAAAGTACTGAAATCCACAACGGAGATCAACATCAACATATAGCTGAATAATAATGCAAATTGTTGCAAAGAGCATTTTGATAGTGGCAATTAGTGAAATCATGCCCATGATGGCAGCGATCTCTTTGATTACTCCTGGTGTTCTGATGTGGCTCTGAAGCCACCTGCCAGGTTTTAGAAATCAAAAAGCTCCTTTTTCTCTTAAGTGGAGAGGAGAAGGAGTGTAATATTGTATCACTGTAGCTAATTACTCTGTTGCTAGGTTGCTAGGGGTGCAAGATGGGCTCCTGAAGAGGTCTGTGGCATCAGTGCATTAGCACTGCATGTGTCTGTATGGAGTTGGGTCAAACTTTGGAACAAATAGCCTTTTCATTTTAAAAGAAGTGTACCTTCAGGCTCACTGAACAAATTTATGCAGAAGTCAATTAATAGTTTAAGCCAGAACCAAAAATTAAAAATAAAAGCAGAAAAACAGATCTTTTAAATCGAAGTGTTGCAATAATTTGGTACAAAATTACATACTTCCTACATGTGGAAAACAGTGCAAGACATTCCCCCTCCCCCTGAAGTCAGTGAAAAATTTAATTTCTCTGTAAAATAAAATATTGGTAATATTAATGGATCTTTTTACGATTTTCTTTCTTGCCCAAAGCACAAAATTTGAGGCTCTGCATACCTGTGTGTGTATGCAATAGCTGAATTAAACCAAGATAATACAGAAGAGTAGTTCTGAAAAGCAAGATGATAAGGAAAAGTAAAAGCTTGTGATGCTTTAGCTGAAGTATTTTCTCTTTTGATTCCTTTTTACATTTACTACAGACCAAACCTAGCAATTATCTATTCCTGTCTGTTACCTCACAGGGGCTGTCAGTAACTTCCATTGAAATACTACAATATAGAAAAGAATTTTCTAGTTTTTTGGTGTGCTATATCTTCATATAATTGACATTTACAAGAAATGCAGAGCATTTCTATAACAACAGTCCCGTGCATCTCCTTAATTCCAAGCACAGGGGCAGATGGCTTTCCATTTCCAAAGCAACACTTCAAAAAATCATTAATGGAAGCTTATTTTTCAGTATATAGAGTAGTTAGTTGTAGAGAAAACCACAAGTCCTCAGGTGTCGCTGATAATGAACTGGGAGCTTAGGCCCAGGTGTGCCCAATAATTAGGGCCTGCCCCAGCCGGAAATGGGTGGGGCTGAAGGGCAAAATAAAAGGCATGGTCCCAGAAGCAGAAAAACAAGAGATGAAGATGCCTGAGGAGAGGGATGGCAAGAGCGCTCCGGAGAAGAGCCGTGTCCCCGTGAGAGAAAGGCTCGCCGCAACAGTTAGTAGTTTTCCATGTAGTTAAAACCCAAGAATCTGTGCATTTGAATGCAAGTAGGACACTGGAAATAAGTTAATCCTCAGGCAATATTGCTTGAACACGCTGTGAGGTAGTGCACACAGTGCCATAGATCACTGGTCTGGTGTGTACTCATGTTACTGGGAGACTGATCTAAAGCTTAACAGATGTTTGATACAGTTTATAAGGAGAGCCATTTGCATGTCCCCAGGAGAATAGGTCTTTCCCAAAGACAGTACCCTCTGCTGCTGGGTAACATGGAGCAAGGAACCGTGTAGTAGGAGATGTCTCTCTGAAATCAGAGTTGAGTCCATGGTCATCTGTGGCAGGCAATTGGTTTTGAGATATGGAGACTTCTGTCTAATGCTGCTGGTTTGATTGTCCCTAACACTTATCCAGATAGGATCCAAACCCACAACCCTTCTGCTGTAAAAGCAGAAACTTAATTTCCTTCTGCATGGGGGTGAATGGTCCCTCTTGGCCTTTACTGACTTTGGGATTTGAAGCAGTCATTATGGAATGGGAAGGACTTTCTGGTGGCAGTCCAGCATTGTAGGAAGCTTGCTCTAGAGCAATGTTTGAATTTCACTTAAAAAAATCAGTCTCTTAAGTTCTGCTGTGAACTAATTCCACATTTCCAAATCCTCAATGATTAGAAATCTCTTGGTTTTACAGACTCTGTTTACTCACTGCCATTCGGTGTTCTTTTGCTCTTGTTCCAATGTCATATTTTACTTTAAAAGCTCTTCTTTCTGGTGGAGAATTAGATGCCCCTTTCCTCCAGTGTGATTACCAAAGGTAATTTTATACTCTCCCAGCTGTGCTCTGGCAGTCTTCAAATGCCTGAAATCGGGTGTTATTTTTCTATATAAAGCACAACCAATAGTTAATGTAATAAATGGCAAGAAAAAAAGTTGGACAGCTCGGTGGAAGAAAAGATATATGGTACCATTAAGACCTGTTTGATTATTTCTTCAGTTCTTGGCAGAAAGATTTGCAAGTTGGCCAGACTTCTAAGTGGATTCCTCTTTTCTGTCCTCTTTCTCCTCCACCCTTTCTCCCTCATCACATGATGTATCATGGACTAAACCTGCATTTTGGTAGCATCAATTAAATATTGAGGACTGCACTTAGTTTAATATTTTCTTTTGGATCAGACTGCAGTTTTGAATCACACCTTCTGGTTTCTCACACTTAATTTTGTACCATGGAGCTCATGAGCTTGTTTTTAAGTGGAAATTAGGGTGGAAGATGTGGTGGAGTGCAAATGGTGGAGTGCATCATCGAGTCCAGGAGGTCAGGCTAGAAATAGTCTGAAAATAAAACCAAGACTACAGACTGGAAATGAGGCACTAAGTGCTTCATTCTACAGACCTTCCCTCATGGTTCACTTACTTGCTATTGCAGACATAGGCTTAGCCTTCTGCCCCTGGTTCCTGTGTCTGAAGAGGTGGTATAAGTAGATCATACCTGCATGAAGCTTTCCTTTGCCCTTATATCTTTGCATTTTTCTGTTTCACTTTTCATTTTCTAGAGGGTGTTGATCCTACCTTTAGGCAAACAGAGGCAGCTCCCCAGAGGAGAGCAAGCAGGCTGTTCCTCCCACGTACCAATACAGTCTGGTTATCACAATTAGGAGCCAGCAATATATTTACCTCCTTGAAACAGATTCCTTTGGATGGTATCCCTTGGTTACCTACTGACTCATAAATGCCACCTTGGGGATAGACTGTTGTACTACTGGAACCTCACTGAGGTAGGTAGATTAATATTTAAAAGCTTGAGTTAGTATGGCATATTCAAGCTCCACATTTGCATATACATTTGCATAAGGACTTTTCTTTCCTTGACGGTGTAAGCCTAAAGATTTGTCTTTAAAGCTTGTTTATTAGCTTAAAAAATATATCCTTTAGGAAAAACAAACTTGTCTTCTTCCTTCTAAAGGTACCTATCGGGTATGTTTACCAGAGCTTGGAGCAGGAATGGGTAACATTTTTGATGGCTGTTCATCTCATTCAAGGTGGGCTTTGGTTGTAGTCTCTGCACATGGAGAAGTGCTGGACACAGCTTCTCTGGCTGTGGTGCTCAGGACTTCTGGCTTGAGATACTCTGGCTTGAGAAAGAATGGCTAAATTTTGAAGGAATATTTGAAAGACAGAATAATTGAAATAGCAGCTGATTAATTGGCCTGAGAAAAGCCATGGCCTGTGCCTCTAGTTCTACAAGTTTGTCAACTTGCTTTTCTTTTACTTGCCTTAAGGATTAGCAAGGCAGAGTTTAAATGGATATTAGAACTTGGTGTGTGGGCAGGAGTTGGAGTTCCTGTAGCATTAATGGCAGGATTATTCCTGGTGTTAATACAACAATTAAGACAAGCCTGAAGCAGTAATATTTTAGTTTTTGCTGAGTCTAACTTCACTGAGGAATGACTGACACTTCCAATAGCAATGAATCTCAAGTGCAGTACATTGTTTGTTGACTACAAAATTGTATTATGCTAACTCAGGCCTTCTTCCTTTCAGTTTATTAAGTTTATGGACTTGTTTATGAGAGGAGAATAAGTGATTATGGAGAATATGAACAATAAAGATATATACCTCCATGTATTTCCCTGTTCATATAACTTATGCAAACTTAATTCATCTTTGCATGCAGAGAATGTAAGCTGGATGATGGAACACCTCTTAATTATGATTATTGCCCAAGGTCTTCTCATAGCTAGTTTTTAGACTCATACTACCCTGATCGTGAACAGAGTATGTTGTGTTTGGCACACTAAACATTTTTCAGATTTTACTTTTTTATTAATGACACTTTGCACAGGAAGAGGAAATACTCTCCTCTCTTGTCATCTTTGTTTCAGGGGCTTTTGTCAAAGGCTGAGATACGTATTTTTAAGAGTGTAAAAGCAAGTGAAATGATCTTTATGACATATATATATATGAAATAATATATATATGCTTATTTCATATATATATGTATATATATATATGGAATAAAAAATGATGAATTGAACACAGAAGGAGTCTGGTTGGTAATCCCTGAGAAACTGTTTTTTTCTACTACTTAATCCAAAGTTTAGGTATAGATCCTGTGGTATCCTGCCTTTTGTAAACCCTGAATTACTTGTAAAATTTGATGTGGATGTGAATGCACTGAATGCCACAGGGACAGTTTTCTTGCTTGGTTTATGTGCTCCTCCTGAAGCACCCACACGTGGAGCCCACAGGATGAGCCCCAAAGGAAGGGGCAGTGCTGTCTGGCATTGAACTTTGGGAGCCTCATTCCTCCTATGGCTCCAGGCCAGGAGAGCATTGGCACTCCCTGCAGAAGGGGAGACAGCACTGGTGTGACCCTGTTCCCTCCTTGTCTCCCAGTGCAACTCTCTCTGCATTCCTTGTGAGGCTGGACAGGGATGTGGAGGGATGTGTGAAAAGAAATTTCTCTCCATTCCCCTCTCACTGGTCCTTATCCAGTTAAGAATGGCTTCACAGGAGCTGCACAGGGTTGTTACAGCAGAGAGTGACATTTACTCCCCAGGATATGGTTCTGATTTAATCTTACTTTCTCCCTTTCTTCTGTACTTTTTAGTGCAGGCATTATTAATTTGGAAACAACTCTTTCATGAAATGTTTCTCCTTCCTCTGTTTTAAGACTCCTCTTCAGCTTCTATAATCCCCCCAGACACTGGCAGTTCAGAAAACAGGATTTTTAAAATTGTTTTCAGAGCAGGCTAATGGATGTATCCTTTGAAGAGATTGTTAGGAAATCCCTGAGAAAAGCAGAAGGCTTGGGGTGGGGGGGGAGGTGGTGGTGATGATGGAGGAGAAAGCCAAGTGGTGCTTTGGAGGTGGTGTCACCAGCAAATCCCAGCTATCCATAGGCATGTGGTTACCTCTGGGTTGAGGGTGCAGACTTGGCATGGGAAAAATCCTCTTGTTTTTTTCAACCAGCCTCAGCTGCTTTGATACTCAGCAGTTTAGAAATGTCTTATCATAAAGATCTAACTATACTCTTTTTTCTTTTTCTTTGATTACGCACTGATCATGACAGCAGAATTGTGAAGATCATTGGCTAACTATAAATTTGGGATGGAATTAAATACAGGCTACCTGGGCTTTGATTCCCAACAAGTCTTTTAATGTGTTCATCCGTTTCATCACTTACCCAACCCGATAACTTGATCCTAAGCTATATGCTTTGCTGGAATACATCCTACTGCAGACTTTGTAGAAAGTTTTGCTTAATGGCAAAGCTTGTGTGAAAGCATTCTGGCAGACCTCCTTCCTTTTTTAAAAAAAAAAAACCACAAAAAACCACAAAACAAGTGGACAACCTTTGCTGAGCTACCATTTAGTAGTGTTACTTGGTGACTCTACCTATATCTCACCAAGTCCTGGAAATATACAAGGCTAGTGTTATTTTATTCATTCCTAAAACTTAGCCATCCACAACAAAATTCACCAGATTATTGGTTCTTCTACCGAAAAGGTAAATTTTGTCCCCTATGTCTTACTGTTGTTCAGGACACAGACAAACACCAGGATTTTCAGAACTGGTGAGCGCTTTCTTAATGTTGTGGGATGACATTTTAAAAGGACCTAATCCTCACTTCTTGGCAGTGTTTCTTGGACAATTGGACTGTTCCCAGACAGTACAGGCAGACCAAGGAAAACAGAAGTATCCATTTTCCTACAGGTTTCTCAGACTACCATCCAAATTTCATTTGTGGAAAGCTTTTCTCTTTCCCTTGTACATTGGCTTCTGAGATGTGAAAGAGACACTTTTATTTTTTCAGTCTTTTTTTAATAGTTATTTTCAACTGGATGATATTTGGCTGGACCCAGTGTCTCAAATTTGAGTGATTTTGTTTTTATTTGCATTTTCAATGTTTTGTAAATAACTTTTTAGTTATTTAGCATTGCTTTTTAGCACAGCTGTTTTAAGGAAGCTGATCACATACTGCACAAAGGGACACGTAGCCCTGCTGTGCAAGTAATCTTGCAAAGATGTACCAGCAAATAAATTTACAGCAGCCATATTCATGGAGGACCCTGAGAGCTGTGCCAGGGAGCAGAAGTTGCCTGCATGAACCATTTGGAGCAAGTCCCTGACTGTGAGTGATGAGTCCTGGATGAAGCAGGGATCTCACTGTGCTGCCAGGGCAGCTGCTCACAGGGGCTGAGGCATCACAGGGAGCTCCATCCTGAGGCATCAGGCAGCTCCATGGAGCTCTATATCAGCCCATTGGAAGGGGGCAGGATCAGTGGGTCCCATGGCCAGGTAGGGCAGGGCTGTGGGGAGATGGAACATCTACTGCTATACAATGGGACACAGGGTAAAATGGGGAGACATTATCCTGTGCTATCATCTTGAGATGCATTCATTTGACCAAGGGAGAGTTATTAATAGTGGCCAATTCTTTTGCAGATTTCAACCTCATTTACTGCTGGTTTGTTACCCACAAACATCCTCATTTATGTTACCCATAAATCACAAACTCTTAATGGCTCTGTGACTTTTGCTAACATTAGAGCTGCTGCCAGGGCCCTGAAGGCATCAACAGCTCTTTCTGTCTCATCCTAATGTCTCCTGGGGACAACCCTGCCCATTCCTATGGTCCAGGACCCCATTTTACCTGTGTCCCATTGTATAGCAGTAGATGTTCCACTGGGTACCACTGAGAAGAGACTGACACCCTCCTGCTGACACTCACCCCTCAGGTATTTATAGATTTTAATAAGATCCTCTCTCAGCCTTCTTTTTGCAAAGCTAAACAACCCCAGTTCTTTCAGTCTTCCTTATTATGACAGATATTCAAGTACATATATTTTTCACCTAGAACCAGAGCATGAGCAGGCTTATGAATCTCTAACTTCACTGTGTATTATGATTCATTCTAGCCAAAGAGATACATTTTAGTCCATTGGGGGATGTTAGTTATTTCTGGTTTATTGGTTTGTGTTCATTCCTTTTCCTGACTGCTTCCCAGCCAGGTATGGAAGAATTGCTCAAACTGCAGAAGAGTCTGTGTTGTGTTACCACCAGCAGGGACACCACATTTCTGGAAAGTAAGATAATGCATGCAGTATTTTTAGCTCCATTCTGCTGCCTTAAGAGTCACAGATGCATTTGAAGGAATATCCAAATGTTTTGAGGCATAGCCTTGAAGGTTCACAGTGATGAAACAAAGCAGTAGAAGGAGGTGCCTGAGAACCACGGTGTCTGGGTGGACCTAGGCTGTCTGCTTGTGCCAGTAAGTGCAGTGGGCCAGTAAGAGCAAAAGAGCTGGCACTGATGATCCAGCATCCAGAATACCACATTTCAGGGAGATTTACTTTGAATTAGTCTAGTCTGGTGGTCCTTTGGGGTCCACATCTGTCAGTGACTAGATTGCCACAGGGGCAGTTGTGGAGAGGTTCTTCCAGAGAGGTTTCATTCAAAAGACGTCCCATCTATGTTCTCAAGGACTGCTCAGCCATATCAACCCAGACCTGGTACATGGGGACAACTGGGAGGTTCACTTCAAAAGTGGTCTGATCTAGAAGACTGACATAGGTGCATTCATAATATTTCCCAGACTGTCCTGGGTTTCTAGAAAGTAGTTTAGGATGCTGTTGAACAGGTCAGAGAGCTCTGCAGGGGCTTCACATTTGTCTCTTGTCACAGTGTTTGCAGGGGTAATATTTTTTCCAAGCTACATGTCCAGTTGTTGCTCAAGTAGTTTATTTATCTGGTGATAAAACCCATTGTGTGGGTTTTTAGCCCACACAGACAGGTTGCTTGAAAGCAAGCTTGGTGGTTTTATTCAAGTCTCATTAAAGGCATGTGAAAACTGAAGAACTTTTTATAAGATGCATGGGGAAAAGAATCTGCATTTAATGAAATTTGCCAGAGAAAGAAAATTTCTGCTTCTGTTTTCCATGGCACTGTTTCTGCAATTGAATTTCCAAAGGGGTCATATGGAACACTGATCCAGAAGCAAATGGGTCAGCTGTAACTGTGTTTTTCCTTTGGAACAGAAGCACAAGCTCAAACCTATCTACCAGCATTTCTCGAGTGAAGCTTTCATCTGTTTCATACTGTGGTGGTTTTTCCCCCAGATAAAGGTGAATAGATGTGAAGGACAGTCGTACAAACATTGTCCTGGTTTGAGAGGACCACGATAAGATAAAACAACTGCGTGGGACATGAGCAGCAACTGGCAGCCTGGTGATGTGGCAGGTACAATGGGGAGCAGCTGTGACTATGGGGAGGAGAAGAAGGGTCAGATGACCCAAATGGACTAATCACAGTATTCCTTCCCATGGTGCTTGATATAAAATGGCTCCCAAAAAAGCCTTCTTGTGGCTTCTCTGGCTGATGTGCTGGGGTCCTGTTTGTTTATTACTGCTCCTCCTTCTCATTTCAGAGGAGAACATTGTTCACTGAGACAGGGTGCTTTCTGCTTTCCCAAGGAGAACTGCTTGCTTGGATGCTCTAAGGCAGATGTGGACTGTCATCTGCTGCTGAGTCCAGTGTGGGACTTTTCTGGTAGGGAAATAATTATGAACTGAGGAGTGTGAGTTCTGTATTTATGTATTTTTTTATATATTTATAATTCACTATCGCTATTGCTATTTCATTCAACATATCCTAGTATTTTCTTCTAGCTGTAAATTTTTTCCTCCTCTTCCCTTCTTCATCATCCCCAGGGAAGGTATTAGGGGAATAACAGAGCATCTGTCACCTAGATGCTGCCTAAAACAACAAAAATATGTAAGAACTGAGAGAGGTGAACGGGGTGCATGGGAGACATGGCTTTGTGATGAGCTTGAAGGAGTTTTGTGCATGATTACAGAACTTCTGTTCCTTGTGTGCTGTGAGGGGAGGAATCTGAACTCACTGATTAGGATTCAGAATGAGAAATCATTTACCTACTGGAAATTCAGCAGGTTTTGTGACTGATGCCTTTAAAGGTAGGATCTCATGTAGGAAATCTAGATGGATCAGTCACCCTATGGTGACTTGAAAAAGGTAAAATTAGCTTGGAAAAAAAAGCAATTTAGATAACTAATCCAGTTTCAGAGAGAGCTTTTCAACAATAACAGGGCAGAATCTTGGTTCATGGCATAAGGTGGTGTAAGACTTTATCTGAACAACAGTTTAAACTTCTTTCCTCCTGAAAGATTGTCTGACTGCCACAGTCACAGCAGGATGAGAATGTCCATGTGAAGGACACTAAAAGAGCATGGTTTGGTTAGCCAAGTGAAATAAAAACTTGATGAAACATGACAACTGTAAATATTCAGGCATGCTAACATTCCAGTCAGAAGGACAAATCTAAGTGAAGAGACAACAGTGGCACATCAACAAATGGTATTTAAAAGCCGTGAATGTGCAAATTTGCAAACTTAATGTGCAAATTTGATTTGCAGTAATCAGAAACATGAGGGTTTGGACTGATCTTGTGACAGTTGCAGGGGCAAAAAAACCCATGTCTGAGACAGAGCTGGGTAATATTTTGTGAAAGGAATAGTATGATGTGCCTGCAAGAGAAGGGATAAAACAACCCTTCAGGAGGTCTCTTCAAGTTCTGTGTTTTGATACATAGCTGTTGGAACACACTAAAGAAAACAAAGGGGAAAATAAATTCATGTAAAAGCAGGTATTTTTACAAATAAATATATTTAGGTTCTTCTTCATGGTCATGTTGTAAATGTCAAATACCATCACAGTAAAGGCAGTGTTGTGTTCTGTACTGATAGATGTGTGTTATCCAATACAGAGGTCAACTGAAAATTGTTCTTGCCTGTGCATTAGGTTTGGACATATCGCACCTGTTTTAACTTCCTTGGAATTTTGCTCAAGATGTGTACATGCTGTGCATGCCTGTAAACAGGATGTGTAATTATGATATCAGTATGGGTGGGATAATGGAGTGTGACTGTCAGGAGCACAAGGGGTGAATAGGCAGGTAACAGACTGACAGCACAGATTTTGTAGCTTGTCAGAAGCCCCAGAGTTCTACACAGAGACGTCTGCAGTATTGTGCATGGGGATGTGAAGGATGGAAATGGCCAAGTACAGCAATTGAAGACACATGGTTTAGGTTGAACACATGCTGCTGGCAATGACTGGGGCTGGGCTGTGTGCTTAATGGAATGAAGCTGTTTAACTAACGGGGAAGTATAGGATACAGTGTTTGAAGAGTTGACTGAATATATCCAGGCAGGAGCTGTGATCTGGCTGCTTCTCTCTTGAGTAGCTACAGCTGGATGCTCCTACAGGCCATTGGATCAATCAAAGGTGCTAGATGTTGTCCAGAAAAGGCCTTACAGGTGAAAATAGTCTTGAGGGAAGGCTGGTTAAAGGGCACTGAGGATACAGGATCCCATTTGGGTGAGAGACAGATAACCAGTCTACTAATAATGGCCAGGGGGTAAGAACTTGTGGAATACCTCCTCTTATGCAGCTTCTGTGGCTTCAAGCACTCCAGAGCACCAAAGGACACTGTACAAAGGACACATACATTAAAATGGACCACATAATATGCATACAATTTAATAAGAGTAGATAGCTTTTCTTGCCCCCTCAATATCTCTGAAGTGTCTTGCACTCCTAGTGTCTTAAGGGAAGAGTAACTCAGAATACATGTACAGTGGAGAGAAGTTTGTACACTATTAATCTATACTGGAGAGGTGTTTCCATGATCAATGCCACAGAAGAAGTTAAGAAATAGCTATTTGAAGCAGGATAATAGCCTTTATCTCTTCCACTAGAGGAAATACTGTCTAGCATGTTACATAGCTCACAGATAAGACTTGAGTCATTTAAGCCAAACATAAACTAACTCAGAAAACTTGTTAATGAAAGCACTCCCTTGATAAAAATTCCTCAGTAAAGTGATGATGTGGTGATGTTAATGGGCAGCATGGCTTGTAAAAACCAAGAGAAATGTTGCAAGTCTTTTACCCAATGCTAGTTTCAGAAGGGAATAGTGCAGGGCCTCGGCAGGTACAAGACTGAATATGATGGTGCTCTCCCAGTAGAGCAGCTGTACAATATGGCAACATTAGGATTATATTGCAGTGGTCTTCTACCTGGAGGACATTCCCTGAGGTGGGGCTAGGGATGAAAGTCCCCTGAGGTGGGGCTAGGGATGAAAGTCCCCTGAGGACTTCCGGAAGGGTGCTGAGGGGCCAGAGAGGGGAGAAAACAGCTGGAGAGAAATCCAGCTAGGGAAGAGGTCAAGCCTGTGCTGAGAGCTCCTGGGCCAGTGTTTGTGAGCCCTCAGCAGGGCAAAACTGGAGTGCTGCCTCTCTTTCCATCCTGTGTGTCTGTGCAAGCCCAGATCCCTTTGGGGAGCTGCTGTGCCGTAGAGCTGCTTTTCTCTGTCAGCAGGATGTTGAAGTGAGTCTGGGCTGCCCTTTGAGGAAGGTGAAAATGAAGGCTATCTGTGCAGCAAACCTGGATATGTTTCACCATAGAGCAGGTGGGATGCTGCTTGGTTTAGTAAAGGTTGAGTCTGGAGCACTGCAATGTAATGTGGAACTGGAGAAGTGGTTTGCAGGGCTCCCACGTGCCTGGGGAGGAGGCAGTTTCTCACCTGAGATAACTTTGGTCAGGCTACTGAGAAGATGAACCCTTTATCCAGGGCTGAACAAGTCATGGCATTAGCAGTCATTAGTGAACACTCCTGAACTTTGGTCCACAATGAGTTAAAGCAGAAAATCAGTGGGAATGTCTCCTTTCATCTGAAACACAGCAGACCTACCAAATCCAAACCAGAAAGAAACTGTGTCTGTTGCGGGAAGAGCCTCCCACATACATCCAAAGCATTCAAAACTGTTTTACACATGTAAGTGTTTTTGTTTGGTTTATTTTTAATTTTTTTTTTTTTTTTTAATAGCACCTAGCAGCGAGTGCTTTAAGCAGCTATGCTAGGAATGACAAATGGAGTAGGGGTGATGTAGAAAAGCATGTGGCCACCTTTTGCCACTCGAGGGGGGGCATTTTTCACTGAATCCACTTCAAGCAAGGCTAAGAGAAATCTTGCTTATAGCACTGGTTTTTGAAGTGGGAGGATGATGCAGAGCCTAAGACCATTGTGCAGCATCTCAGGTGTCTTCTTGTTGTTATTCAAAACCCACGTTGCTATCCTTAATTCAGTTCTGGGAGAATGGAAGCAGACGTCTCTCCTGCCTCTGGTTAATTCATAAAATGATATTTGTCGTGTATGTTACAACAGCAGCCGAGCTGCAGTCAGGAAGACAATGGGAAAAAAAAAAACAACATTCCCTGGGCATGTTATTTGAGAAATGAGTGCTAAGCTAAAGAAATAAATTCGGTGGTTAAAGGAACAAGAGCAGCAGTCTGACAGCGTGAAGACTTGCTCAAATGCAGCAACACAAGAAGTCTGCTACACTTGCCTTTCTTTCAAATCCTAAGTAAATTCTTCCTTCAACAACACATTTTTGGTTAAATCTATATCCAAGAAGGCTGCTGAAACACAAGATTTTTATTTCATGGTTACTTCTTAGCAGTTCATACTTGGTGTCTCAAAGTGAAGTAAATGACTTCCTGTATTCTTCCCTAAATTCGGTCACTCTAAGCGTTTACAAATTGGTATCCTGCTAAATAACTGACCCTGTACTGTCAGAACTTGAAGCTTTGACTAAATGCTGAAAATTACTAAGACTTGAAATGCAGATTAATAATGACAGTGGTCATAATCACCAACAAAAAAATAAGTGAGGATAAATTCTACTGAACGAGCATTTTGCCTCAAACCAGAAGGAATAAAATGTCATAATTATGCTGTTGTAAGACGATGTTCTCTGGGCATTAAAAATTATGCATTTAAAATAAGAAAGAGATGTTTTTCCTAAGTTTTCTGAAATTAAAACTAGCCTAATCTCTCCTATAATTCTTAAGGTATGATATATAGATCTCCTTATATGAAATAATTGTAAAATATTATACTGTATTTGCTGTAGTCATCACCTATGTTTCCTTCTGTCTTTGCAGCCTTGGCTGGGCAGAAGCAACTGTGTGTGATAGATGGTTCATGGATTTTGGTGGCCTGTGTTTACGTGCTTCTATGCATACGTTGGTTGACCTGTTGTTGCTCAGTAAGATGGAAAATTATTTCAGCAGAAAAAGTTTTCCTTTGTGGGTCCTTTGTAGTGACAGAGCTACCTACAGCTGATGTGCATGAAGCTGTAGGTTCTTAATGTCTTGGACACATCAAATGCTCTGCCACATGTGACTGCAAATTGCTGGTGGACTTGAAAGTTAAGGCAATTGGAAGACTAGACAGTGTGATTACATAGAATTTTTTTATTTATTTTATTTTATTTTATTTTTAGAAAATAAACTAAAATCCCTCTTTGTTTGTCCTACCAAATGACATTCAAATTAAAGTATGTCTAAGCAACTCTTTGAGCTTCTGGATTTCTGCCACCATATAAAACACCTGCCTGCCACATAAAATTCTTTGAAGTACTTACCCTGAAACAGAAATGAGCATGGGATGCTATGGAAGGAGTTATGATAGTGCTGAAGCCTGCTAAGACAACAAAGACCTTCCAATATGAACAGTGCTGTGGGGAACTTCATAGCATTTTATTAAAAGGTCATCTGCTACCATTGGGTTGTTTCTTTTCCTGGAGTTTTATAAATGTCATTGAAAAAAAAGAAATGAACATATGCATTTCATCAGATATGTATAGTAATCACAGATAGTCCTTAAATTTGGGCAGCAGTAACAGATTTTTTTTCTAACACACTTGAATGAAGAGACATTCTTTACTCAGAAAACAAAAATAATTACATCAGTGTAAAACATACTTTATTTTGGAAGTGCATATGAGGAACTGGAATTTCTTTCAATCTGTAGATTTAATGAACTCTAAGGAGATATGGATGGAGGAATGCTCTGAAGAATCTGGCCAATGCATTGCATGTGGACTGTATCTCTAAGCTAGGAACCACACTGATTCTTCCCTTTCATCACTGAACTATTATGAAATGGCTGAGTCAGCTTGCAAAAAATTGTTCTGTCTACTCCAGCAATGCAAGTACATGAAGCTGGCATCTGGTGTTAAGAGTTTTTCCAAGGTCTAAACCAACTAAGTAAATAAAAAATATGTTCTTTCAGGGTACTGAATTCATCTATAAATTTCTCAAATACATTTTTAGTTGCAAAAGTATTGTAAGTCATGAAATTTAAGAGTAGTCAAAAGACCTCTAAGGGGTCCTTTGGAATTAGATAATCTTTAAAGACTAACCCTAGCCATCCTATGATTTCCATCTCTCTTTGTTACAGAGTTGAATGGGGATTGAACCTGAACACATTAAATATGATTGAACTGAAGCCTCAGTTGAACCTAAATAATTAACAATTTAACTCTTTCCTCCCCTCTGAAAGGCTAAGCCATACTTTATAAGCCCAGCCTCTGGATATCCTGTTTCAAGACATCCTGACATCTGTCACTCTTCAGTGGAAACTGTGTGGTTGACTTCAGTAGAGGTAAGGCATCTCCTGCCATCTGCACTTATGTAGTGCCACCATGCAAAGTTCTCAGAGCACTCAGCAAACCTTGCACAAAGGCCTTGCTCTGTCAGGGTGAGTAAGAATCTCTTTGTAGTTTCATTGAAGTCAATGGAATATCATGTATTCCATCCTTGTAAGTTCTTTTCTCAATCATATCCAAAACCCTGCTGTGTCTGAAAGTGTTGGGGTTTTGTTTGGTTTTTTTTTTTTGTTTTTTTTGGTTTTTTTGTTGTTTGTTTGTTTGGTTTTTTGTTTCTGTTCTTTGTTTCTTTCTTTTTGTATTTTCTATTATTGCTGTTCTTTTTTTTTTTTCTTCTTCGTCTTATTTTACTTTTTCTTTTAAATCTGGGCTTCCCTATAGCCCTTAGGTTGGAAAGCTGCAGAGCCTGGTAGTTCTGTCCTCTTCTGTCTAACTTCATTGTATATTGTGGAGCATAGAGATGTTTCCTCTTAGAACACCTGTGACAAGCAACTCAAAACCTGTACAGCCTCTGGATCAAGTGGGAACCACTGGCTGGATAGACTACAGCAGGAGAACGAAGGAAGGAAACTCTTGGAAGGCCTGACTCTGGTTTCTTCCAGCTGGTTAGGGAACAACATGCCAAAACATTGGACTGAGATTAGTTGCTGCTGATTTACCATTAAGAAATGGTGACAGACATTTTTGTCACATTCTTTTGCATGTAGTAGGGTGGGAGGAGATAAAAATGGAGAGGAGAAAATAAGAGGGGGAAAAAAACCAATATTCCATTGTAAATAAATGATTAAAATGTTGTGTTTGCATCTCAGCAACTTATTTCAAGATTGATGACTAGCTGGAGGGGAGCTGTTGACTTATGGCAGTATTTGACTATTGCACTCAATTTATGTTACTTGGCAACAGTAGAATGCATTAACTAAGAGTGCAGCATGATCCTGGCTGGTCCAAACGGCATCCTTTCAATCATGCAGCCCAAACTGTGAGGCAGAGGCCATATTTGTGGCCTCTATCAAATTCCTTGTAAAGTTTAAGTGCAGCTGCCTCTCACAAAATTAAAGGTTATTTTAACTCTATTTCTTTTCCAAAAATTCTTGTCATAACATGGGGAGGACTGCTGCCTCTCTTTCAAGGCCATGAAATGCTTGGCATATCTGGTTTTATTATACCTCTCTGCAGGGCACAGGGCACTTCATCACAGAAACTCTGTCAGGATGGAGCTGGGATTTGATGTGCTTCCAGCAGTTTGTCCTTTCCATGACAGGTGAGATCCCACATGTTTCTCTTGGTGTTAAGGGACAGTCATATGTATGAAGAAAATGATGAAAAAAAAAAATAAATGAAAGCGCACTAACTGGGAATAGCTGGTTTTTCCTAGTTCGTTCAAAAGATTTTTTTTCAAGGAACTTGTCCATTTTTGTTTCAGACCAATTTGCTTAGATTTGGACAGAGTAGGAGATAAAATGCAGCAGATTTATGTAGTGACAGTTTTAGCAGCTGAGGACATCCATGGATGAAGTTTAAAATGAGTGGACGGAGAGAATAAATACCTAAAAAGCTGTAGCAAGAGGAGGAGAAGGGTACCCTGTTACTCAAGCAGTCCTCATTTGAAAACATCTGAAAACTAGAAGAATTGCAAGCTAAAAGAGGAGGGAAACTGAAGTGGGAATGTTGAAAGGATCATTACCATTTCTCTTTTGTGCATTTAAGAAGCATAGAAATAAATTACCTACTGACTGATTTGCTTATATCAGTAAATTTGAGAAAATGGAAAAGGAGAGAATAGTGACTAAAGATTTATTTTGTGTCTTGTTTGCAAAAGGAAGAAAATATGTAATTGTTTAGTAAAACATTGTTTAAGTTGTAATCAAATAAGCTAAATTTACAAAAAATATGGTGCAACTTGAATGGTCTGCAGATACTTTAACATTTAATGAGAAGATAACTTTAGAGCAGCTAAGATCTAATGCTCTATAGTTACACCAGACTAATATATAGTACCATGGCTACTCCATGGAAGTTTTCTGAATGCTATTCCTAATGATCATTCACTGAAAAACATTGGATTAATTAAAAGCTGAACTGATCAGAGCACTTAAGTAGCCAAAAAGCTGATGATTCAATCTGAGTGACCGAATTCTGAGAATTTCCTGAATTTTGCTTGATTTACCCCAGGTATGTCAGTTTAGCTTAGAAATTTGACTCTTTTTTTTTTTTTTTTTTTTTTAGAATAAATGTTTGGAATCAACTTGTGGGTGCTTGACTTTATGAAGGTTTTATGAAGGTGCTCAGTAGATAAAATAAAGGAATGGGACAAGGGCTGTGAAATGTTAATTAAAAAAATATATAGTCAGAAAAAACCTTTAAGAATGTGCAAAAATCTATTGCAAAATAAAAACAACTTAATGAATACTCTAAAAATAGTCTAGAATACCATAGAATCACAGAATAGTTTGGGTTGGAAGGGGCTTTTAAAGGCCATCTACTGCAAACCCCTCAAAATAAGCAGGGACATCTTCAACCAGATTAAGCTGCTCAGAGCCCCATCCAACTTGGCTTTGAATGTTTCTGAGGATGGGTCTTCTACTGCCTCTCTGGGCAACCTATTCCAGTGATTCACCACCCTCACTTTAAAAAATTTCTTCTTGACATCTAGTCTAAATCTAGCCTCTTCCAGCTTAAAACCATTAACCCTTGTTTTATCACTACAGGCCCTGCTAGAAACTTTGTCACCATCTTTATTTTAAACCCCTCTACGTATTGAAAGGTTGAAGCCCAAAAAGGCCAGCAAAACTGTTTAGAGACAGAGTTTTGAGCCTTTAAACAGCAAAGGTATTTATTTTCGGATCCGGGGAACTCCCAGCTCTTGCTGGACAAAGAGTTCCACCCCCGGAGGGAAAGGGTTAGGGTATTTATACAGTTACAGGGGAGGTTACATACATATTCATAAGTTTGCAATATATAATTATCATATTCATGACAGGCTGAGTCCAGGCGGAGTCTGGGTGGAGTCCTCTCCTGGGAGATGTCGGGGGGGTCTTTGGATGAAGTAAGAAATCTTTCTCAAAACTTGAACTCTTTATCTCTCTTGTTTTCGATGACTTCATCCTTTTGTTACAGAGCAAAATTGGACCCTTGCGATAATTTTTCCCTTATCTGCTTGTTGTGGCATTTTTATCTTGTCTTTGTGCAGGTGTTCACATTCCTTTGGTGCCTAGTTAGCCTTGGCAGTGCCTTGTTTTGAGAACAAGACCTACACTTTTACAGAAGTTAATCCCCTCGCTGCCTGGTTGGCCTTGGCAGTGTCTTGTTTTTAAAAGCAAGATCTGTACTTACAAGACAGAAGGTGTTCACACTGCTTTTAGTGGAAAGTTACAGGAATTAATCCCACCAGCAGTTAACCCTGTCAGGGTCTTTCTCTGTTTCAAGGTTACATCTTTTAAACTAAAAAAAACCCCAAAAAACCCAACCAATATATTTCACGATATCCTTGTGATGTAACAATGTTTCTATTTGGTTTCATGACATGTGAAAGGTCTTTAATGAAGAGCTTCTGGAACGGATGTGAGTTCTGGGGAAATCAAAATGCCATCGAAGTTGTCTTTTTCCCAGTCGAAAAATCTCTCTGCCCACTTTTACTGCTCTTGTGGGAAAGTGCCTTTGGTCACTGGCAACGTGATGACATTATGTGAGGGCAATGGTTTGAAGTTAAGACTTGCTGATGTCTGTGCCAAGATGTTTTAGTGTGAGGTGTGCTCACGCTGAGGGTAATGGATGCCAGTGCAGTCGCAGATGTACATAAAGGACTTTAAGGGGCTCCAGACTTAGGTGATCACCCATGCCACAAAAAAAAAAATCAGCAGGTCAGTCAGTAAGGATGCCTTTTAGAGCTGTCCAAGTACAGAAAGGATGCCTTTTAGAGCATTCCCTATATCATCAGAGAAGGCAATGTGTTCTTACTGTGCAGTGGCTGTTCCAGGTGGAGGTAGAAGAGGGAAACTGCTGTGCACACTCATTTCTGTAAGCAATACATAAACTAAATAAATAGAGGTTCCAAGTATTTTAATGGCTGATTTTGTTTGGGTTTTGGCATGGGAAATTAACATTTCTCTGACCAGTACTTGGTACTGTTTTAAGTTATGATATCTGTATGGATGATGTGTGTCTAAAAGTTGGGATTGTTCATGGACATGAACCAATATTAGGAAAACTGCAGTTCTCTTGGAGGATGAAATTATCACCCCTCTGAATTTGGTGGGAGATTTTTCTTAGATTTCAATAGACATTTTAATTTTGTTGTTGTTGTTAGGAGATACTTTTTGTTATTTTTTGTTTTGTTTTGTTTTGAAAAGGAGGGAAGTAAGTGCTTGTGATAAGTGATTTACTGTAGCATAAAACACAGACTAAAAGACTGAGGATATAACAGAAGAATTTATGGCTTGGAGATGAACCTAGAGTTTTGTTCGATTTAGATTCCAACCTAATATGTGAATAGAAAAGCTCTAAACTGAGTAAATTTAAAGTGAATCCCTTAAGAGGGGAGAGGGGCTAGGAAAGCATGTCCCCTTCAGTGCAAGACAGAGAAATTCAATAAATGAGGGTTAGTAGCCCATCATATTTTGCTGTCAACAACATTATGCCTAAAAATGAAATACCTCTATAATGATCACTGGTATTTCTCTGCTGATTCTGAGTAAGTTGAATATGTACATAGATTGTGACCTTTATACAATATGGGACCACATATAAAATGTATTCTGAGATATAGCCAGAGAGAATTATTGTAACGTTTTTCCTACTGGACAGTAAAACACTTTTATTAAATTAAAATCAGGATGCATCAGGTATGCCCTACTTGCAGGAAGGTCAACTGCAGAGCCCAGTGTCACTGCACCTGGATAATTTCAATCCTGTTAGGACTACCAACCACAGATCATTTTTACAGTTTGGCATAAATAATAAATGGTTGTTTAAAAGCTCCAGAAGGAGATACAGCAAATCTCATTGTCTTCTCTTTGCAGTGCCTTGTTTTGTGCAGCTGTTCCAAGCATGTAAAAAATATCTACCATGCAGTCCTGGCTGTGTTTTACATCAGTTCTGTAGCATCAGTGTAATGGACTGATCAAAGCAACAACTGGTGGAGACATAATGTCTGATACTCAAACTGGGGACTTCCCTGCTCATTGCAAAAGCCCTTCCAAATGCTCTGTTGGATTATTGCCAGAGCCAAAGACCAAGTTCCAGGCATCAGTGGCCAAAATCCTACAGGTTCCCACACTGCAGTAAGCAAACTTTACTAAAATAATATTAAAATTGGGCTAGTTGTAATTGCATCTGGAATGAGTTAACTAGAGAAATACTAAGCACAGAGCAAATGTACAAAATTGGCCAGTATTTATTGGTCTTTAGCTATTTCTTTGCATGATAAAACTGAAAACATGTTAAAACTCCAGCTAGTTGGTCTTTATTCCTTGTTAATTATTGACTTCAGTTAATATTGGAGTGGTAGCTTAAAAACCTTAAGAAATTAAATTAATATGATGACATCGGGTAAAACATCAATGGAAACCTTACTAGGAGCCTGTATCTGCTCTGAAATACTCATCCTTTGGTGTCGTGTCTTCAAGGGGAAAAGGTGGCTCATTTTAAATTATTTACACAAAGCATGATGTGCTTTCCTTAATTGCAACAAGGACAGCTAGGTAATTACAAATGTTTTCAGGCAGGCTTGTGAAGAACATAATTCTATCATTTTTGCTTGCTTTTGAACTTCACTGGATTCATAGAGTTCACACGAGCCTGTGTTTTTCAGCTTCTAAGGGATCAGTGGGAGTATGAAGCAAAGTGATGCTATCAGCAGAGGCTTCAATTCACTGAAGAGGATATAGAGCTTCATTGGAAAACTTTTATGGAGTCTTCAGACTGAGAAAGACAAGTGACCACATCAAAGACTAGAAAACAGCTTTCTCCTTCTGGCCATTTCTCATTCATTTCAAGAAATTCTGCTTTCTTTCTGTGCAAAGGAGGCTATATGCTCAGATTTATTGTGTAACTGAGTTTGAAACTACTTTTTATGACTCACACTTCAATGCTGACCTCTGCAGCTGCTTGGATCCCTGGTATTTAAAGATAGTATGACTCAAGTGGCTTTCTTTGCAAAGACCCTGTCAAGTTATCACAGGCTCAGGCTGCAACTAATTTAATGAATGAAGATGCCTTTTTTTGTATCAGAGATCAGCTCTTGCAGTCAAATGTATATTTTACCTCACCTCACAGAAGACCAATAGCAGGAATTAGTTTTGCTAAGCCAAAAAGCGTGGACGTGCATGAAAAAAAAGAATTAAATCTACGTAGACTTTTGAGCAAAGAGCAAACATCCACTAAGGGAGAGCAGAAGCATTTGCATTTATCTTAATGAATGGAAATTACCTGGTGGCTGTAGATGTTTGTCAAGTTACCAGTGGGGAAACCATGTCAGCCCCATGGGGTGTTCTCTCGACTTCAGGGCACCTAGGCAGATGATTCCTACTGCTGAGGTGGTAAAATTGTGTGCATTGTACAGGTACTGTGGGGAACCACAGCTGTGTATGAACAACACAGTATCTCTCTTCAATCTGGCACAGAGAAACTAGGATGACTTCTTCTCCCTTCCCCTTTTCTTGAACTTTTTCTACTTAGCTTTTACCCTAAAAAAACCAGAAATGAGTGGCATCTCAAAATCTCTGTCTCCACACCTGTGGCAAGATGAATTTATTCCTAAACCTTTCTCGATGGATGTTTTATCATCCAAACTAGAAAAGGCCCTGGCATGAGCTTCCATTGCATCTGCAGGCAATCTGTCTCAGAGATTCCATTGCCTTATAATTAGATTTTAATTTTTTTCGTTCCTAATGTTCACCTTAAAATCCTTGTTGCGGTTTCTTGTCCATTATGTCTTTATCCATCCCATGTTGATGGAGCTGAAGACTGGTTCCATGCCTTTCTTCATTAATTTTCTCTCCTGATTAAAACTTGTTCGTGTGTTTACATATGCCACATACCCAAAGATTTTTACCATTTTTACTATAATGGGTTTTTATTCTAAATCAATTGAAAAGTAATTATTTTAATACAATAGTTATAATAAATATTGGAAAGAATAAATCCTAGTGGCTTGCTGAACAGCATTTATTCAATTAAAGTGCTGAATAGGGGGATTTCTATAGATAAATGCTTTTATAGATAAACTGTTATTTAAGGTAATACCTATTCATGCACACGCATACATACACACATTGAAGAATCCCACATAAAGTAATAACATAGGCAGTATGCAAAGGTAGAGTGCAAAGATATGAATTCCTGAGTTTCTTGAATTGTTGCCCTAGTGCTGCATGAAGATGACAGATAAAGAAAGGGTTGCCTGTAACAGCTCCTAGATGTATTTAAACATTGTAAAGCAGTTTTTCATGAACAAAAGCACCTTAGTAGACTGTGAAAAATTATTGCTTACAGGAGTTCCACTAATTCAATCTGAAATGAATGTTGATAGAGTTTACTCTGTCAGTGATATTTGTCATTATTGACTGAGATTCACCTGTGTGTTTGATGTCTTATGGATTTCCTAAAAAACATTGTTTATCCTGTAGACTTGGAAGGAAATCATAATTAAAGTCATCCTCCTTTAAATACTTACTCAGCAGGGCAGTTAAGAATGTACTTGATTCTGAATAAAAGCTTAAATTTCACTGCTTCTGCAAGAAATAAAGGCATTAAGGAGATTTTAGAGTTTTTTTGCTAAATCACAATGTTATTTTCAGGTGGCTTTCTTTAGCATTCAACAATTTAGTGCTTTGTGTTTATTGCTTGTTACAACGCATCTTTCATTGGTATCTTTCATTCTCTCTTGTTGTTCAGATGCTCACAGCTGCTGTAAATAATGCTGTTGTGTCAGTATGAAAGAACTTTTGCCTCCAGCAGATATCATTTTATGTTGTCACTGTGTGAAGGTTAAAGATTAATGCTTAAATAAGATACTTAATAGTGTTCCCATTGCATTTCATGCATCTTCTATTCACTGGCATTTTTTTTTCCTCTTTCATAGGGGAAGAGGTGTATTTGAATAAGAATGGCTGCAAGAGCCATTTGAAGACACTGAAGAGAGCATCTGCTGCACAGCTGTGAATTCTTCAGACTTAAGGTTTGGGCCTTTTACTGAAGGGAAGAGAGGCTTGTGTTGCTTTGCTCCTGTCTATCACACAGCTTCTCTGGATCATAGAATCATCGAATGGTTTGGGTTGGAAGGGATCTTTAAAATCATCTAGTTCCAACCCCCCCTGCTGTGAGCAGGGGCATCTCTGACTAGATCAGGTTGTGCAAAGCTCCATACAACCTGGCCTTGAACTCTTCTAGGGTTGAGGCATCTTCTCAACCTCCCTGGGTAACCTGTTCCAATGTCTCACCACCCTCATAGTGGAGATTTTTTTCTAAATGCCTACCCTAAATCTACCCTCTTTCAGTTAGAAACCATTACCCGTTGTCCTATTGCTGGATGTGCTTGTAAAGTCTCTCTTCAGCTTTCCTGTAGGCCCCTTCAGCTACTGGAAGGCTGCTATAAGCTCCCCCTGGAGCCTTCTCTTCACTGCCTGAAACAACCCCACCTCTTTAACCTTGTTCATGGGAGACGTGCTCCAGCCCTCTGATCCTCTTCAATGCCTACCTACAGCTAAAGGAAGGGGCTTTAAGCTTCCTGCAGCTGAGAATACTGAATTTCTAAATTAAGCAACACTGTGTTTCCTCATGTTTAGCTCAAGAGTTTCCTCATTTTGCTTGTCAACTTTTAGGATCATTGTTCTAAGCCACTTACTCTTCTGGCAAGATATGAAGCCTACTTGCCATGTCATATAGGGTGGTGGAGAGTAGAGGTGCAAAGCAGAAGTCCTCTTGGGAACTTCAAATTGTACTCACAAAGTTGGTTTATCACTGTTCTGAGTAGGATCTTTCTGAGCAGATGTTACCAGTAAACCCCTGATTTGGGAGACACTGCCTTGTATGGCCTTGACATGTCATGGATGGTAAAAAGGTTCATTACTGACTGAGAGGCAGAACTTGAAAAAAAATAGCTGCTGGTAAAGTGGGAGGCATGAATGTCTTTTATCAAATGACAGTGATTTATCTGAAGTGCTGGATGTGACACGCCAGGCTCAGTGTGTATTTTTTCTTTTCTGAAACCCAGGCAGGTCCTGCAGAACCACGCCAGAGCTTGCAGAGTCTCTGCTTGAGTTTAGGAACTGAAGGCTCATGAATTTTTTTGTTCCTGATAGACAGCTGCTCAGACCTTTCAGCAGCTGCTGCTGCCCTTTCAGACCTCTGCCTTGTCAATTTGTTCAAAAGTTTGGAAAGGCAAAGTTGAAGAATAGAGATTGTGGGGGAGTGTAGGGAAGAAAATTTCCATGAGCTAGAAATCCTGCTTTTTAACTTTCTCCTTTTAAAGGCAGGACAATGAAATGTGTCTGTGTAGCAGCTGGGAATACCTGAAGCTGTAGGTATGTTAATGGATTTGAGACAGCAGAAAATTCAGTTATATGGGATAACTACACAGTAGTGTGACTAATACTCTAGTGAGCTTTATGAAACTTGTTCTGCAGTGTCCTTCCTCCAGCATCTTGCTGGAACTGTGTGGGCAGGACTGATATTGCAGTCACCTGTAATTACCTTGAGAAACCCATCCTGCTGCCCCCAGCATCTGTAGGAAATTTTCAGCTGGTTCCAATGGGAAGCATGTGGTGTTATTGCTAGGGATGATGGAACCTGGCCAGACAAGTGCTTTTGCTGATTTTTAAACACCAGCACAGTTGATTTTCATTTTGCTTTTTCATGGGTGTCTGTGGTAAGAGTCATGGAGTACTAGCTCTTCCTCAACATCCTCTCTACTTTCGTTGATGCTCTGTCAAGGCCCTATTAACTTTCCAAGACAGGCCATAAAAGTTTAACTGTGTTTTAAATGGTGGCTTTGTCCTCATACTTCTACCTGAGTATGGAAAAAACCACAATGCCTCACACATAGGCAGCAGCTGGTTTCTGCCTTTTAAAGTCAATCCTCTGTGCTGTGTTCTTTATTTTCAGAGCATGTGTGGAGTTAAAATGGTCTCTGAAAAGTTATTTGGGAAAAAAAGATATTTCAAACTGATGTAATCGGATCATCCGCTCACAGGCTGCCATTTTCAAGGTTTCTTACACCTGATTGTGGCAGTGTGCTCCTGGGGAAGTCACTGGTTTTGGTAGTATCAGTGTAGCTTACAAGAAAGACATGCCACAGAACAGCTGTGCTATTGATTTTTAAAAATATTGTTATAGGACAACAATTTCATGCAAATGCAATTTAGTCTTGTCTCTTCAGACTGGGGAATCAAACTGAGATTTCTCTTGGGAGCTGGGGGAAAAAATCCACATTCATTTGGTGTCCAGAGGAAAGCTGCCGGCCAAGGGGTGTGGAATTTCATTTTAAAAGTACACAGTGCTGCCTTTTCCCCATCACACAGGTACATAGGGATGCACCAAGACAAGCTTGGCAACTCACTTCCAGGATCAGATTTGGTTTGCGTGGACCCACAAGGAAGTTCCCCGTCCCCAGAGAGTCTGTCCTGCCGCAACTGAACCCCCTCACCAGCAATCAAATGTAGTCACTAATGAGGTCTCATTATAGAGGTAATTACAGCATCAGGATGTGGCTTCTTGGACAGGTTGGTCACTTCATAAGCTGGATGCTCTAGCACATATTACTTTGGGTGGCCTTCAGGGTGCTCCATGCTGTGAAATGAACTGTTCCTCACCTCTTTCATTTTAATTGTTGGTGTTAAATTGCTGGGTCAACTCTTCTGTTTGAAAGGCAGGAATAAAGGTGCAGGAACCACAAATAGCTCACTGCATTATTTATTCACTTTATAGCATTCAAGAGGGAAGTTACAATGTGGTTTAATGGTCTGTGCTAAAAATAAACAAATAAATATAGAAACAAATCTGAAAGCCCAGGCCCTAACCTCCCTGCCCTGTGAACAATGTCCCTAATTCTACACAACTCTGTTCCCTACACTGAAAAACTTGCATTTTCTCTGGGACTGGAGATGAATTTCTTTTACACTTCAGCAAAGGAGCTGAGCCCAGGTGAGGAAGGCAGGAGGATGCTCCCCTCTTTATTATCCATATTATCCACCTCTTACTACCAGTAAGAGGCAAGTGGGTAAAGCCTTATGGCTGTTTGCCTTCACAAGTAGCTTTCAACTTAGCAAAGAACTTCAGCTAAAATAAAAGGTCAGAGAAATGGCAACTTCAGCGCTTCCCCTTTTCTAATATTTAATTTCTGAATGTTGAAAGTCTTGAAATATTCTTGTTTCCTCTATGCTTAATTAAACTAAAAAATTAATTGCTTGACTTGAAGTAGTAAAGCTGAAATTTTCAGTTTTAATTTCAGTGCATTAGGGAGGTCACAGCTCCTCTCCTCACCATTTATTAGCTTAGTTCCAAAAAGCAGTGTAGGAGAAGAGGTATAAAATATGATACACGAACCCAGTCTCAGCTAGACCAAACCACGATGTGAAACAGCCTCATATTAATTTTGAACAGGTACCCTAAGATTTCACTATAATGTATCTAATGTAATTGCTGACCTAGTTAGTATCTACAGAGCCTGGGATGAATTAATAGAACATACTTTCTTTTCCATTTACAAAAATGGAATGAGAAATTGTACACGTATATTAAGCGTATGTATAATTTACTCTTCAGTCTCTGAAACCTAATCTGTTTGGCAGCCTGGAACAGTGATTTTAAATTTACCTATTCCAAATTATTTGATCTGTTCCCTTGACTATCTTAACCTTCTTCAAACAGAAGGGTTTTATCTTTGCAGCATTAAGGATTTGAGCAAATTACATGCTGACAGATCTTTTCTAAGTATAATTAAAATGCATGACCAAGTCACACTTCCATACCTTTAAAAAAGCATTTTATTACATTAAATATTTAGTCCAGGACAGTTAATCCATACTTATTTTACAGGACCATTGCAGTGACTGTAAAATTGCAGTCCTTCGATCCTTTCTTGAACTCTTTGGAAAAGATCTATAACAAAATTATGGGTGAAGATTACCTTATAAAGTTCAGACAAATAATCCTCAAAGTTGAGTGGTGTTTAAATCAGTGGAACAGATAATCCAAGACTGTGCTCTACTTTGACCAAGAGCTGCTGGTCCCCGATACACTAACTATTTGGTCCTTGGGTGTGCTTATTAGTATGGATATTGAGTCTTCTTTTTTTTGTTTTTTGGTTCTTCATACCTGAGCTGTATTACAGGACAAAGCAGAGTTCTCAGCCACCTGAGCAAAGGACAGAGATGCTTATCAATACCAGCAGCAGAAGCTGACAAGCCTTTGCGTTAGACCTCTTGCATTTTGGGGCTGAAGAAATGAAACAGATGCAGAGCATGAAAATCCAGTTGAGGTCACAGGCTTTGAGGTGAGAAGCTCTACAGGAAATTTTGTAAAGTTCTTCATTAGAGCCTTCATTCTTGCTTGCTTCTTTAGACCTTCCTCTCAGTTTGCCATTCATCACTTCTTACCCTTCTGATGTGGGAGATGCACTGATTACAGATTTTTGTTTGTGTGTCTGTAAAGTAACTTTGCTTTCCCATATCCATTTCTTGGGTGTCAAATGAATATGCAGGAAGCTCTGAAATTTGGCCTGAGCTATTTAAATATGTACTTATTGCATATATATATTTATATATAAAATTTGCCAGAGTTTCAGTATTGCTGGTGTTGAACTCCCTATAAAAGGGAAGGCATTACAAGAGAAATTAAAATTAATAATATTTGCAAGTATAATAAAAATATTTTTGTAAAATACCTGTCACAGAAATTGTTGCTTGGTTTGAGTAAAATTAAGTCACTTGGGGTCAAATAATTTTGACAAGAATGTTAGAAATCAGATTTTATTTTTGTTTTCATGGTTTAAACCAGGTATTTTTAGGTTTCTCTGAAATGTCTTCCGTTCAGTAAAATATCTACTTTTTTAGACTTTCATAACAGAGCTGGAAGGATTTCAGACATGTCAGATGGCATTTTAATCATGTAACAAAAAATGGATGTTTTTTTAATATATATTTTTTTTTTCGCAGCCATTGTTATTGATTGATGCTTTGTGGAGAGAGAATGGAGAGGGGCAGGCAGCAGCAGGTTTCCCTTGAGATGCTCTAATTTATGTCATTCCTGACATAAGGTGGTGAAAGCCATTTCCAGACTTCCATGCCCTGAGGCATGGCCAGATTAGTTGAATTTTCATTCGAGTTCTTTAAAACAGCAGCTGCTAAGGTCTGCAAATATGGATTTCAATCTCTTCTGTGACTTGCCATAGATTCTCAGATTTGCATTTTCATGTAAATTGAACAGAAGTTGGTGAAAGGGATTCTACCTGCACAGATTTCACCCAAGTTTGGATGATATTTTTAGTACCTGCTGCTACCTGTGGTGACAGATGGTTGATAGCAGGATGACTGATAACAGGAACTTCATCTTAGTAACCCTTGTATTACTATCTTTGGAATGGAAAATACTAATTAAGGAAAGATTTTCCATATTATTCCCTGGTCTTACCAAAAAGACTGATTTTCTTTCATTCAGTCCGTCATTTAGACAGCAGCTATGTGGACAGCTGAAACACTGCACGGAGGAGCAATGAGTAAGACAGGAGTAAATTCCTGCTTTTTTTTTTCTTCCAAGAGTGCCACAAGAATAGTAAACACAGGCTAGAAATCAGTGCAAACTAGTAAGCACCTCCTCTCAGCAGCCCATCAGTGTCTATCCCTATGTTTTGCCTTCCCTTAAATTGGAAGTATTTCAGGATAGGAATCCTTTGTGTGTGCCTCCAGTTAACTGAAATATATTGGACACTCACATTTTACAGCTGTACATTCAGAGCAGCCACAGCAGGTCACATAAAAGTGTTCCAGTTAACCTGCAAATGGGGATATAATTCAGCTGAAGAGAGTGTGTAAACAGAATTTGGCTAAGACAATCCCTGCTGGGAAAATGAGAGGTGGATATGCTTCTTGTAATTGCTCAGGGCTTTGTCTGAGGGTGGATACCTTGTCATCAAACTTGAATATCAATATGTGGACCAGATCTGGCCATCAGAAAATGAGCTCTAGCTGTCTAGAATATCTGATCTTGGATGATCCCTCCGGGGTGTTTGCTTAACAAATAAGCACATCTGTCAAATAAGGGAGATACCAATTCTGACCATGCTTTAAAATAAATACTAACAATGTATCTGCATTTGGATAAAATTTTCATTGTTTTTTTTTTTAATGTTACAGTCCAATTATTAGGATCTTGTTATATCTTCAGTTTGCTGGAGAGACAATAAAAGTGCAGGGCACATAAAATAACTAACTACAGTTAGGCATTAATCTTGTTCCAGAGTTTATTAAGTATAGTACATTACTAAGCCTACACATTCCTAGAGGTGAAATGAAATCATAGGCAGGTCTGAAAACATCGTATCATTCTTCTATCATCATTCTTATCAAAGTCAGCAAACAACCTGATCAGGTAATGACAGCCCTGCATTAATGTTGAAACAGTCCAAACTGAATTTGAATCTGAAAGAATCCAAGATCAGATTCCAAGAACTAGCAATTAAGGATGGACAAAAAAAATCAAAACCAAAACCAAACCCAAAAAACCAACCAACTCAAAAATATGGGAAATGGATTTTATGTAGCATTGGAATCATCTTGAAAACACAATTTTTTCATGGTAAATGTTTGTTTGCATTAGAAAAAAAGCTACATCACAAATGTCAAGCCCTGAAAATTTCTCCCAACCAAAAAAAAAAAAAGATGGTGTGTGCGCTCTTACTGCTTTTTGATGACAATCAAGGCCATTGTGGAAAGAGTAGCAAAAGTTCATGAAACAATCATGGCAACTGGAAATGTAGTTATGTCTGCCAGCTAACCAGTAGACTTCCTAACCACTTTCACTGTTAAACATGGGAAAAAACCCAACAAAAGAACAGATTCTTAGAGAAGTCTAAATGTGTCCTACTTTGGGCCAGGGTAGAAATAATTTTCTTTCTTGTGATTTTTCTTTCAGCTTCGTGTCTTCTAAGTAGCTGCACCTGCTGAAATTTAGAGCAAGGTTTTCAGTGTCTGCTTCTAGGACTGATAATGCTCAATATTTATAGTTACAGCTAAAGAATATTATGCAGAATCAAGGCCACTGCTAGGTTCTGAGGAACATCTTATGCTCTGGGAAGAGAAAGGGAGTAAAGGGGTCACACCCGCAACCCTTCTCTAGGGAGAAGTTGTCAAAAAAGGTGAAAAACTATAGTAGTTTAATTTCCAACCTGTAAGCCTCATTCTCTCTCCTTTCTTTGTCAGGGAGAGGGAGTGATAAAGAGAACCTGCCAGTCATTTAATTGCCAGCCCTGTGTTAAACAGTAACTAGATTTTCAAATTTTTCTAAAGGAGATGCCCATAATCCAATTTCTTTTGACAACTCAAAATCATATTAAAATTCCTTCAGCAAGTCCTATGAAAAAAAATCTCTAATTATTCCTTTTTTTAAAGAAAAGATATGAAATGAGAAGTCATCATATATGTTTTATTTCTGTAGAGAAAGAAAATAAAAGCTCTACATACATGAAAGCTCTACAACTCTTTATCCTCAAGCATGTTCATAGCTGCAGAAAACATTTTTTTCAGAAAGCAAATTGTGCTACAAAATATATGAATGTTTTAAGTAGAGAGTTCTTTTTTTCCTTTCTTTCTTTTAATCTCTCCTGAATTTGATGCATAACAATGACTTCTTTTCTTCAAACTTTGTTTCTGTTACAAAGAGAAAAACTAAAGAACTCTTCAGCACCTTTGCCCTTTTTAAAAGATCTGAAAACTTAGCTCTGGGCAGCATGAGCAACAGATATGATTTTTTTTTTCCCACAATGATTTTTTTTTTTTTTTTAATGACTATTGTATTGGTTATTTTATGAATTCCGTCCACACCACTGTTATACACTGGAAGCTTTTTGCACTCCTGTGCATTCCTAGATGATGTTATTATTATTTTATCTGGTATCGCATTGTTACAAGAACAATATTATTTGCTTCTGAGCTGGTTTTGAGAAGGGACTAGAAATTTGTTGCCTAACTAAAGGATATGTGGTCTTTTTTGTATAAGCAGTGAATCACCTCTGCTTATACTTATGAAGAAATCAATAACCTACACCCAGCTGGAGCCAGTAAGCCAGATTGTCAGGTCCCATATGCAAGCACAACGTGCGAGTTGCATGGATTTGAGCCCATTTATTACAGAGAGAGACTTCTTACAAGGGCACGTTATGATAGGATAAGGTTTAACACTTTCTGACTGAAAGAGGGTTGGTTTAGATTGGACATAAGGCAGAAATTCTTTAGTTTGATGGTCGTGAGACACTGGCACACGTTGCCCAGAGAAGCTGTGGATGCCCCATCCCTGCAAGTGTTCAGGGCCAGGTTGGATGGGGCTTTAAACAACCTGGTCCAGTGTCAGGTGTCCCTGCCCATTCAGGGGTGTTGGAACTAAGTGATTCTGAAGGTGCCTTCCAACCCAAATCATTTTTATGGTTCTATGATGTCCATGACAATCTGCGAACAGAGTGGTTGTCCATAACTAGCAAAGGTTGTCTGAGTGTAATGTGATCAATTGGGTAATGATATCCGTTATGAAAACAGTAAATTATTTCACATTTCTCTGAGAATTTGTAGCATAAAACATTTACAATGGTGAGCAAAGGAATCATTAATATAAAATATAGAAATCATTGTGCACATCTCACTGAAATGCAGGTGGTCCTATGAGTCACAGAATCTATTCACATCTGGGGACTTGAAAATACAAGACAGATGATTTGCCTAGTTAAAACTTGCTGCATGTTTGGTGAGTAGGTGATATGAATACTACATCAAGTATACCCAAAATCTTATATTGGCTGCTAAATTTGGTATTTTTCTTTAGATGATGTTGTTTCTTTGCACTGTCCTCTCTGCCTGCAAGTTGGTGTGTAGAGCAGTCCTGTTTCACTACTTCTTCATTGGATTGGAATAGAGTCAAATTATAGCAGTCCATTTCCCCATTTTTAAGTTTAAATATGTTTCATAATGTGAGCAGGGCCATTAATGTGCTGCTGTTGGTATTGTAAACAATTCCAGATAATATCCAGATAATAAAAGAAGTATGCCTGAAAAATCTGTTAGCAAAAAACTGTGGTATTTTGTAAATGAAATTTGAATCACACAAGACTGAGGGATTTACATCTATATTCCAGTTTAAGAAAAGCTGTCTTGCAGGAGGCTTTTCCCTGTGTTATTTGTCTAACACTGAAAAAAGAGAAAAGTTACTGTACAGTGTATCAGATCTGGATTGCTGTGCTGGTAAATGTATTTATTAAACACACTGCTCATGGCAATATGCAGTGACATTTCAGCATGAACAAAGAAATAAAGGCTTTATCCATATGAGCTCTCCAACGAAACTGAGACAGTTTCTTCAGTGAGTATTTCTTCACTTCTCTCTGGTCCCTCTCACCTTTACCCACTCTGCAGTCTCATGAATTCCAAATAAGTGCTGGCACAGAGCTGGTGGGATTTGAATAACTCATCCCTCTTGCTGCCTGAAGATACACATCATCTTCCTCTAGGGAAATGACCAGGAACTCAATTGCCTGTTATGACCAATATTATCTTCTGACCTCCTCAGACAAGTTCTGATATGGGACAGGTTTCATCTGCTAACAGATTATTTTTTTCTGACTGCTTTGGAGAGGAGAGCTGTGTGCATATATTTTTCTGGAGATCCTAAAAGACTGAGCTTCAATAATTCAGGAAGTTGCAGTGTTGAGACTGTTCTTCAGGTGCCCATCAGTAGTAGCAGTGCAATACATTTATTTTACTCTACCCTAGGCTTTCTTAAAGGGAAATTGAGTGTAACTTGTTCCCCTTCCATACAATGGCTGTTTAATTTCTCTCTCTGCATATGCCCCTGCACAGGCAGGCGGGCAGACACACATTTGCTACTGCAAAGGATTTTTCTTCCAGCTCTGTGTAGTTTCTTCAGCCTTTTTGTAAGAGGAATTAAACCTATGAACAGCAAGAATTCAACTGGCTGCTTCTATATTAAATAAATAATAACCCTGCCATGAAACTGTAATTGGCAATAAAAAGTCCTGCAATTCCTCTTATGGCTTTCCACCTCCCTTGTAAATCCCTACTTCCATTCTGCTGCTCATCCCCCAAAGACAGAGTGTGTTCATTACTTCAGATATGACTTCCATGGAAAGGAGAACTGGGATGCAGGCATTTTAAACTCTTCCCACCCTTTCTTTTATTCTCCTATAATTTTCTCCTAGGCTTTTCCTAGAATTGAATAGTTTTTAAATCTCCTGCCTAACAGAATTTGATAGCAAACATTCAGGCTACTCTGAAACTAACAGCTCATTTACTGAATGTATTTGCCTACCCCTGCTTTGCAAAGGAGGCCTGGCACAATTTTAGCTCACTGCTCATTTAATTGGTTCAATTTCAACTATAACACTGCCACAAGTGTATTGTTCTTTAAAGAGAATGTTCTTTAAAGATGCCTGTTTATAGGGGCTCTGTCAAAAAAATTCTGGTTGGATTTTTAGGTGGACACTCCAAGTGTTCTGTGTGCCCACAGAGTTGGGGATTACTATGTAGACAGTGCAGTCCTCGTGGATGAAGAATGACAGCCAGAAGGGTGTGAGTTTGTGTCACACATTCACTATACAAAGCTCTTGCCTACAGGAAAGGAAGTTGCTTGGCCAAGGTCAGGATGGGAACTTGCAAAGGAGCGAGGACCTTAATATGTTCCCTGAACTTCAAGCCTGTATCTTAGCTGTTGAATTATTGTTCATCCCCTGCAGAGCAAAAAAGAGCTTTATCATCTCCAGGCATCCTCTACTCTCTGACGTGGGAGCAACTAAATCAGTGCAGGCTTGAATGGAAATAATGGAACATCATCTGTGCAGCCACCAGAAGTGACAGGCAGGGCAGGTAAGGAGTGGGAGAAGAGAAGCACTTCTCTCCCAAAGCAGGTAAGGTGTGACATCCAAATGCTGTAGTCTAAGATGAACTAAGACTAGGTTATAAAAGAAAGGAAAATAAAATAAAGGAAAATGAAAGGAAAAGGAAAGGATACTCTTCATTTAGAAGGGACCTCAATGATTATCTAGTCCAGCTGCCTGTTAAATTGGTTTTAGTTCAATTAAACAACGGCAAAGGGAAGAAAAATGCTTTTAATTAACAGTATGAAAACTATACTGAAAATAATTCCAGTTTATGTCTGCTAAAGGCAATATGTGTGGAGGTTTAAAACACCACAAGAATTTTGCTCCTGGAAACCCTGGACTCAGGTTTTCCTCCAGTGGTCTTCCTGTACTGTGCAAAACAGAGCTACTGCCCTGCTGGGGCTCTGGCTCACAGCTGATAAGACTATAAATGCTCAACAAGCTGCTGCTGCCAGTTTTAGACAAAATGGGAAGCAGTACCTGTGCCTGGACAGCTTCTCTGACCCCTCTCATTGTGCTTTAGTGCTCCTTGTAGGTAGCTGGGACCTGAAGCAGAGGGAGAAGGACAGCACATCCCTTTGGCTGGGATTTTGTTCTCTGTGGTCACCCTGTTAATGAGCATAGGGTGTGCTGGGCAGAGCATCCAGGGCAGGCTGGCTGTGTGCCTGCCAGGAGTGCTGTGTGCCTGCCAGGCAGGGCTCACCTGGAGACACCTTTCCCATTTGGCAGCACAACCTTATACCTGAGATGCTTCTCCTTTTCCAACTGCAGCAGCTACACCAGAGCTTTGAGAAGGGCAGACTATGCCTTGGCAATTGGAAATGGAAGATTTTGAAGGAAAAATCTCTCTGCTAGCTATGTGAGTTGTGAATTTAGTCTACCAACCTGCCAGCACCCCTGCGTATGCCAGGATGTGATGGATGCCATACATATCAGCTACCTGCTTAGCTCCTTGGAAGTAGGAATACTCTTAAGTGACTGCGTTGACTGCCTCAGTATTTTATAGGAATGTATATTTATCAGGCATCTGTTTCAGTTCACGGGGTTTTGTCTTTTTTCACTAGAGCTACTTGTGATTCCAGTCACTGAGCAGGAAACAATCCTTCTCCATAGCAGGCTGAATGAATGGAGAATCAGGCCCTCGTGAAATATATTATTTTCTTGATGGTTATATTGAGAGGAACAGAGCAGAGGGATTTGACATTTCAGGGTGTTTGACAGTTCCACTAACATGATATTCATATTTAATGGCATTCTTCATGTTTTCTTCATCCGCTTGCTTTTTTTCAAAAATAAGTCCCCCAGGATTGCTCCTTCTTCTGCAAGAGTTCCTTATTAAAAAAAAAAGATAAATTTCTGTGTATCATTTTTGTAAAATGGATCATTCTGAATTAAGACTAAAAACAATAATTAAGATGTGAAAAAAACCTCCTTTTAAAACTTGTTCGTTATCCATGGAAGAGAAACAACATGCTCATATTTTATAACTATCATAACAACGCTCTGTGCTTACTATATCTCCAGTTCCTTACTATGGGTAAAATTCAGACTTTTGCAAAAGATCTGATCCAAAGCTTAAATCAGTAATAAGTATCCACTTGATGTCAGCTTGGGGATCTGATTCAAAGCTGGAAAGATAATGACAGGTCAGGGACCAGGCTGGAGCCCAGCAGAGAGCAGTCACCTCATTCTGTGAATGCTTTTAATATTTCAAAATGGAACTTGCTCTGATTCTGGATGCAAATCAAACGACTCTTCAGCTCTTCAGCTCCATTCCCTAGAACCCAGAAATTTGGCAAACCAGAAAAAGCAGTGGGCTGTCAGCCCTGTGGCCCAAGGTGACCCTTGTGGCACAGCTGGGACAGAGTGATATGCTGGCAATCACCACAATATGTAGCTGGGATTTGCACACTTGGGGGGAGCAGCTTGGGCATGGCTGAGGTTGGCAGTGTTGGGATGCTGCTGCCAGGCAGCATGGATCCTGAAATAAAGTGCTTGGAAGTGAGGCTGAAACCAGCTTCTGAAATCTTGCTGTCTTCTCTTGCTCTTCAAATTCTAAGATACAGCAATTTTGCTCAGAGAGGGGGAGAAACAGGAGTTAGAGGTGTCTGTCAAGAAAACGTAGTAATTGTGTATTTTGCTCCTAAAAGATTGTTGCTATTTTAAGTCTTCGAAGAAACTCGGTGTCATCCACACCTGGAGGGATTAAGAAAAAAGTGTAAAAATGTGAGTGCAAATTCAGGGGGAGTAATTACATTCTAGCTAGGGCACACAGCTCTCTTTGAGAGTCCAGAAATCCAGGCATCTCTTCCCAGCCACAGCCCAGGCTGTGGGATGCTTGAGGCATCCTGGCTCAGAGGACAGCACTTCAGCCTGTTTGGGTATCTCCTACCCATGGCGAACAGATCTGCAGTCCTCCCAAGGCACAGTGCCAAGAGGAAACAATGTGTGTGTGCTAAACAGCTTGTAAGAAAATGAGCTTATGTCAGACAACAGGAATTGTGTCATTAGCATCTAATTTCTGCTCCTCTCCTGTGCAGCAGGGATGTGGGAACACGGCTCCCCCTCCAGAGGTCCTGTGCTGCTGGAGCTGGGAGCTGAGCCCCTCTGTATTGCCTGAGATGTTCTGCTTCTGGAGAGAAGGGCTGTGCATTGGCAAGAGGAGGCTGACCTTCCTTTTCTAAGGCCAACATACACAGATTTGGATAAGTGTGTCTTTTTACAGAAAAGCAATTAACTTGCCATTCTTTTAGAAGCAAGAAATATCTCATTCTGTTTCTTCCTGCAGTCTGATAGCATTATTTCTTCTTTGCACTTAGTGTGCTGATGTCCAACTACTGCAGACTGGAGGAAATTCCAAAGAGAAAAAATCCAAATATTTTTTTTCAGTTTTCTCCCAATGCTGCCTAAATGTAGCAAAGATAAGCCTACTATAAATTCTTTTTACAGAGTAGCACAACTGAAGCAGATCTTATTTAATCATAACTTTAGACTTGACTAATTTTTTTAACAATTGGACAAACTGGAACAGTCAGATCGGCTGACCTTTGGCAAACTATCAACAACATGCACAACAAATACTGCCACACAACAGCTTCTGTAACAGAAGAAAAAATAGTTTAATGTGCAGCATAGGAGAAACTACATTTCCTTGCACAGTCTCTCCTCCTGCTGCCATTGGGTTCTGGAAATCAATGTCCATTGGGGCTGCAGTGGCACTTTCTGTCTGGTGTGGAATGTCCACACTGTGTTTTACAAAATAACCTGTGTTTATTGTGCTTCAGAGCTGATGTGCAGGAGAGACCAGAGTCTCTGCATGAGGCATTTCTGGCTAAATAATCAAAATCACTTTTTTTTTTTTACTGTTTTTTAAAATTATGAGGCATTGAGGCTTTTTTTTTTTTCTGGAGGCACCTGCCTTCATCTCACCATATCCATCTCTGGATATCACTTTCTGCAGAAGGTTTCCTTCTCTTTCCAGTAATGAAAATCATGCCACTGTGGGGAGATACAAGATAATTGTTGCAGGAATCTCCTGTCCCCTCACGTGTCTGCATGGAGGATATCAGTGTTATCATACACACTGCAACTGCAGAACATTCTCTTCAATTTCCACTGGATCCATCTAGGTTTCTGGTCCTCTGGTTCAAGATTATATTTAAGAAAACTGAATTTGTGTGTCTCTTCAGACAAAGATAATAAGATCAATGAAGTGGCCTCTCAGATAAGTTTTTTCTATTCTTTCCAATGTTCCACTCTTTGTTTTGACTATTTTGAAAACTTCTTAGTCTTTCCTGTGGTATAAGGGAATCATAGAATGGTTTGGATTGGAAGGGATCATAAAGATCATCAAGCTCCAACTCCTCTGCATGAGCAGGGACACATCCCCCTGGACAAGGTTGTTCAAGGCCCCATCCAACCTGGCCTTGAACACTTCCCTGGGAAGCTTGTTACAGTGTCTTGTCATCCTCACACTGAAGAATTTCTTCCTGATATCTAATCTAAACCTATGCTCTTCCAGTCAGAAATTATTACCACCTTGTCCTATTTCTAAATGCTCTTCTACAGGAATCCCTCTTCATCTTTCCTGTAGTCTCCTTCATAGTAAAGTGTGACTTAAAAAAACAGCCATTAAAACAGGTTAAGACAGAAATACCACATTGTATTCTACATTAGAAAAATTTTGGTTTAGAATAATGATTTGAAAGCATCATATATTAAAACAGAAGGAAGACTCAATTTCTCTCTCCGTAGAGCTGTGTAAATCTCTTCAAGCACTGAAAGTTCTTGGACACTTTTCAGCATCCCACCTGAGGAAAACAGCAGTCAGCTGTAGGAATCAGTCAGGTATTCCTTCCCTACAGATGAATTGCTAGGATTTTGTCTTGCCTTTTACTGACTTTTGAGATTGGATCATTAAAGTCTTATAGTTTGCCATTCATTGCTGACATATTCAGAGAGTTTCCTTAATCTCAGGGGTGGGGAGAAAAGAAATGCCCAAACACCAATTTTTGGAGACCAATCATGACTTTGTAGATATTTGAAAACAAAGTTTTGCACTAGAGAATTTGGTTAATTCTAGTTGTGGTACCAAAGACAGTCAAATTATTTGAATAAATGGGAAGAAAACAGCATTTCAGCAAAACCAGCCTTCAACAAACCAGGGCAGTGACAGTGACTGAGAAATACTCAAAGCCAGAAAAGCAAATAGTAATGAAAGACAGGAATTACCCCTTTGTAGACTGAAAAGTGCTGGAGTGGGGCATGTTATAACCTTTTATAGCACCATAAGCACTACTTAGAGCAAGTAGCTGGCAAAGCCATAAGAGAAGTCACTCTTGGTTAGTCCTGAGAGCTGTGCACAATCTGGCGTGCAATGTAACTACTGAAAAGCCTCTTAGTGCCTGTAATATGCTTGGCCATAACAGCTGTGTAGGAATGAGAGCACAAATAAAAAAAAAACAAAACCCAACCAAAAACCCATTCGATGTAATAACTTTAACTCTTAAAAAAAAAACCAAAACAAAAAACAAAGCAAAACTCTAAATCTAAGAAAGTGAGGGAAGAAGGGTAAAAAGTCTGGCAGGATGCTTTCAAAAAGCTTGTATGCTACCTAAATGCTTGACAGCAGAAGTTCAGAGTCAATCTATATGGTCAGGCAGAAAAAAGTTCCCTCCTCTCCTTTAGATAATATATTAATGAGAATTTTCCCAGTGGTTTCCATCAAAACATAGTGGTTCTGGGACATTTGTTTATATCTGACCACATTCTAGCCTCTGCATTGTTTGCTGCTCTTAAATACTGATAACTGGTGCTTATGGATCAGTACTGATCCTTCCTCATCATGGATGGTACTAATTCTCTGTGTAGGCCTGAACCTGAATCAATCCAGTGTCTTCTGGAGAGGTCTGAATTCTGTCCAGACATGCAGAGGTTTCTCCAGTCATTAGAACAATCTGGTTCTATTGCCCAGGCATGTCCCAGCTTGGGAGGGTTCAGAGTCAAAACCTGGACCTGAATTTCCTGCTCTGATCCTTTGACATCCCCTCCAACCCCTAATATTCCATGATTCTGTATGATTCTGTGATTCTGAATTTCACTGTTTGTGTCCCAGTCCCCTGCCTTCAGGCCCTAAGAGCTGGAGAACCCTTCAGCCACTCTCCCCTTACTGCTCACAGAGGCAGGGAGTGGTCACAGCCTCATCTGGCTGGACCAGGGATGCTGAGGGGATGCTGTGGAGATCCTTGCTCCAGCAAGTGGAGAGAGTGTATATTATGTTGTCCCGAACAAGGAGTTTTAATGCATCCTAAGCTTCCACATGGCCAGCTGTTCATGCAGATTCATAAGCACAGAACCGGGTTCTGCCATGAGCAGGTAATGAGAATTTGAGTTGGTGGGGCCTGGCTGTAAAAATGAATCACATTCTGCTTATGGATGTATTGGTCTCAAGGTAGTGCATCTCCAGAAAGCTGAAAAAGTTGTGGTTATACGTGTGATTTTGTACTACGGTCAGGCAACATGTGTGCAATCACATTTTCTCTCTTGGTGTAAACCTGGGGTTAATGCTGCTAGAGGTGTGGAAAAACATTGAAATCAACAGATGTGAAGTGAGCTTGATGCCCAGAGAATCAGTGAGTAGAAAGATAATTCATTACCTTGTTTTAAAGAGTCCTTGAGCCTCTGTCTAAGTGGCAGCAATTTCTAGAAGTTTTCCCTTTCCAGACAGGCTCTCTATATGTTGAAGAAACCACTGCCTGTCCTGGGCATGCAGCAGGTGAAAAGGTAAGTGTAAAAGCCTACTTATGTTATTTTTTTTTTTCTTGTTAATAGATAGTTACAAAGAAATTGTGACAGCTTAGGCCTAAAAGCTTTTTTTTTCTAATACAGGAGAGTGTGTTGGTGTTTGTATAAAGATATAACATAATTCTGCGGGTAACCGAAATGAGTCTCATCAGAGTTGTACCAAAGGAAAAAAAAGAAAGCTCTAAGGGATGAGACAAGCTTGGCTTTTTTTTTTTTTTTTTTTTTTTTTTTTTGTCACTCAGCTGCACTGAAGCCCGACGCCTGCGGTAGCCAGTGGTGGAGCAGTGAGGAGCTGGTTTTGTTGCTGTGCTTTTACAAGAGAAGCCAGGCTGTTACCTCTTGCAAAAACAAGCATCTAGACAACTCGAACAAAACCCAGTGATGGAGGTCGGCTCCCCAGAAGCCAGCAGCAGCTCCCAGGGAAGCACCAGCTGGCTGGATCCTACCCTTGCCACCTGCACTGAAACGGTGACTTTCACTGAAGTGGTGGCTGAAGAGGAGTGGGGATCCTTTTACTATTCTTTTAAGGTATTTTTTCAAGGTCTGTGTTACTTTTCTCACATGCTCGCAGCTTCGGTGTATTTGCAGCACCTCTGCAGGGAGACAGCTGGGATTACTGAACTTTTGTCGCTCAGATATTTGGGAGGTTTACCCCTGCAAAGACAGCTGATGGCAGGTGTGAGGTGTTTACTGAAAAAGAAAATAGTTGTAGGAACTGGAGTTCAGACTTGCAGGTCTTAGCCAATTGCATCCCCTTCCAAAAAGGGATGGTAATGTTTTTCTGAAGAGATATTGTAATGATGTAGGCATCTTTAATCAAAGCTTGTATTAGTTAAACTCATCTTTTATGTAATTTCTTGCAGCCATCATCTTGACATAAGGGATTTCTTTTCAGTTTTCCAGCTGAAACAAACATTGTGCACCAGTGAGAAGTTTTTTGTTGTTTGTTTGTTTTTTTTAAATTGTGATTCTAATCAAGTTCTAATCAAGTTCTAATTATTTGGTTGGTTTGTTTGCTTTTAACTTGAGTGGGGGATGCAGTGTCTTTTGAAGGCTGCTGATAAGAATGCAGCAGATGAATCATTCTGTAGTGAAAGCTGTTGAATGACATGGAAAGTATATTCAGTCATTCATTCATCTCCCCAAACAAATATTGGTCTTTATGTGAATGTAGCGAAAAAATCAAAGAGGTGCTGAAATTAATATTTCCTTCTGATTTCTGTGCCCGTCTGTCGTTGCTTAATTTCATGCTGCATGCAAAGTGTCACTTCACTGCTGTGGCACATTGTACAAGTCAGGGTCATGTTAGCAGAAAGTCTGACTAAAAGTACCCTGCCATTCCATCTGAAGCTCAGGAACAGAGTTCACTTTCAACTGGCAACATATGGACACTTCTATCATATGACAATATGTTGGGTAAAAGGAGATATTTTCAGAGGTATTTTGATTCTGTGAGATTGTTAGTGCTCTGACATGATGACAGTGGAGTCTGGGGAATTTCAACAGGTTTCCCTCCCTGTTAAGAAAAAAAGTTGATCTGTAGTTCTACAGTTAACTAAGGAAGGTCTCTTTTAACACGATGCTGGCACATACTGTTTTATCTTATAAGACAGTACTTTCCGATCCAGAATTTCAAGGATGAAAATTCTTTTATTTTACTCTTCTTTTTCTCTCCATATTAGACTCCTAAAATGTCCCTGACAAAATTTAGAAGAGACAAGCAAAATGGTTTTAGTAACTTTCTCTCCTTTGTTCTTTCCACAGTTAGGGCTGCAAATCTGAATAATGTCGTGAGAGCAGTATGTTATAGCGGTAAAAGTGACAATTAATTCCATTATTAGAATGTCCTCAGGCTGAAAAATGCTCCTTAATAGGGAAGATTGAGTAAAATTGCAATAATTAGGAAACCCTGGATAGTCATGCATGTTCTTCCATTGCTAAAGGAAACTTCACTGTATTAGCTGAGAGCTTCTCATTAGACCCTCACTCTTCTGTCGGATGTCTGGCACACACAGCCTGAACTTTGCAAGGTGGTTCACTAATTTCACATCAATTACTAGCTGTTGATAGGCATGGAAATATTTTGACTCTGGAGATATGTGACAACTAGTGCTGCTGTGGGGAGAGAGGGATAAAGCCCCTGCTCTGAGGAGGGCTGAGGAGACTGAGCTCCCTGCCCACACTTTCTGCTCTCTGTAAAAGCCCATGTGTGGAAGGTGCTACTGCTACCTACTCATTCAGTTTTCTGTCCTATACCAGCACTGCCCAGCCAGTGGCTTTGTCCTTGCCCCTTCCAGAAACCTGAGCAGCATCCCTTCCTCTTCATAGCTCCCTCCTCAGCAGCAAGTTCAGCTTGGGAAAGGTTTACAGGGGTTACAAACCAGAGCTCAGTGCTCAAAAACATAACTACAAATAGGGCTTTGGTCATTTCCTGGGATTTTCAAACACATTGTAGCCCATGGCTGACAGCAAAGACAGGGCTGGACTAACTGCACAGGTTGATTCCCAAACCTGCATGCTGGGATGCAGAAGTCCAGCATGGGGCAGTCTGTATTGTATGGTGATGGCAATGTAATAATACTAAAATAATGTACCTTAGAGCACTTCAGTGCCAAAAACTCTTGTTACAAGATGAGCTGTGTGTGCTTCCCAGCACCTCCTTCAGAAGCACAGGAGTTTCTGTCTATTACTCTTCACAGGTTAGCAACTAAACCCTGCACCGCTTCAAAGTAGAAAAGCATTTTGCCAGTTCAAATAGATTTATTCTTTTTCATTTTGCTTTTGTTTGTTTGTTTGTTTGTTGGCTGGGAAATTGAGCCTTTAATCCACTTTGAGGAATACATATTTTCCTTCTGATAATCATTACTGTAGCTCCTAAGCCAGCTGCTCACCAAGATTTTGCCCACAAAGTCTGCCTTGTGGCCAAGGCTATGTGTGGTAATTAGGCTGGCACTTAGAGCATAGAGACATAGGATGATTTGGTTTGGAAGGGACCTTAAAGATTACCTAGTGCCAGCTGATCCCTCTGTCATGGACAGGGACACCTTCCACTAGACCAGGTTTCTCAAAGCCTCATCCAACCTGGTCTTGAACAAGGAGGGGGCAGTCACAACTTCCCTGGGCAACATCTTCCAGTGTCTCACCACCCTCACACTAAAGAATTTCTTCCCAATATCTGATTTAAATCTACCTTCTTCCAGTGTAAAACTTTTAGTCCTCATCCAATCACTACAGTTGCAGCCTGTGGGGCAAGATTGTGGGCACCCACACACCACACAGTGTGCCAGATGAACTGGCTCTTCCTACAGCAAAGACACCAGCTCATCCCACCTACATTTAGGTATTTCTGCAGTGTTATGGCAAGTGATGCCTGAAAGCCCAGACCTTTTTTCTTCCTGGATGCATTTACATGATGCATCCAGGTAGCTTACTATCTTAAACCACAAACGTCATAAGTTCTGTTGGCTGTGTCAGCACCAAAATCAGAACAGAGGTGCAAATTGGTGTTAATTACAACTTCAGCCTCCCAGACCAAAGCAGAGTTCCCTTTAAAATTTCCCCCGTTTCCATTTAATCTGAGTGTAAAAGGGCTCTAAATGAGTGTCAACTGTCCTCTGCCAAATAGAGTAATATGAAAAGAAGGGAGATAGATTATCTGAACACCTGTAGCCTTCCTCTGCTTTAGGACCTCCTTAGTTCTGCATACTTGACTAGGTTCAAACCAGAAGCCTGCCTGGAGAAACTGGGGAAACCCCAGCTGTATACTGGACTGGGAGTCTTCATCAAATCTGCCCTTGCCAGGTCCCCAACAGCACCAAAGCTTCCCTGAGGGCAGGAGTCTGTGCTTGTTCTCAGAGAGGATCCAGTAGGGCTCATCTTTTTCATAAGAAGTCTGCTGTGAAATGTAATGCCCTAATTTTATGCAAGGAGAAAAGTTCCATCTGCTCTTCCTTTCTTGGTGGAACAGTGTTCCTACTGTCATCTGCCCTCCCAGGAGACTTACACCATATAGTACATTTCCTTATTTTGCTTTCTAATGTGTAGAGTCGAGCACTCAGTGATGCAGCAAGATGCAAAGGTTTTGTTGTTTACAAAGGTTTTGTTGTGAGGGTTGGGACCCTCAGTCTCTCCCTTGCCAGGTAGGAACCCCAGCCACTGGTCCACATGTTGATGTTCTCCCTCTGAGCCCACGAACCCTGTGCCACCCAGCATTGCTACAGCAGTGATGCTGAAGTTTTAGAGCTCCCAAGAGAAACAATGTGCACGTCAACTCCACCACAAACAATTTTACACATATAATTTAAATTCCCAGTTTGTTTCAGGAAGGCCTGTTCAACTCTCTGCCTGTTATTGCCCCCCACCCTCTCTTTTTCATTACCTGAATCTCATCTCTATGTTTTAGCCCAAGTAAACAGGACTTCATATCTGTGCCAGAGTAAGCCCAAACCTAGAAGTAGTGCTGCTCATCCTTTGAGCCTAATGCTCTTTACAAAGGTCAGGGCTTACCACCTCCATCAAAAGCTGAGGAGACCAATCTGTGGAGAGAAGGTTTGCATAGGTTTGCTTTGTCAAACTACAGGGATTTGCCTCCAGGCAACTTCAGAGCTTATTTAAGTCAGAATTCGTTGTGCCTATCATTTCATCCAAATGCAGGAGTCTCTCTGTCTCCTGAAAAGCGTTTGACTATATTATTATTTATTCTGATATTCAAGCAAACCTCACAGACCATCCCAACATTGAACACGTAATAGGAAAATAATAACGGGTACTGTCAAATTCCTGGAGTAATCTCTGAAAATGCAATCATCCATTTTAGAAAAGCAGGCATATCAAATAATTTGTAAGTAACTTTGCAAATTTTTGTGGAGGAGATAGAGGAGGAGAATTAAGTCTACACAATTACAGTGTCAGGGACTCCTGAATGCAGCCTCTGCAATATGCTGTAATGACTGTTGCTATTCCTGAGATGCTGAGCTGAGAAAGTAATAGAAAGTAATTTGTTTCACCTTGTGAAACAAATCTTCAGTGCTGTTGGCCAGACTGGCTTCTTCTAGGAGCTAAATGCAACACAGAAGTGATCTGGCTGTACAACAGCCTCACCAGGGGTAGCTCTGAGCCAAGTGATTTTGGCTGCTTTATATCAGTAGCTCTCATACTTCTGACTCCAGGATCTGTGTCTGTCTGCCTCTCCAGTGTAAACCTGTCTAGAAAGAATTAATTTCTCCATTTGTTGAGGTGTTTTAATTGTACAGAATATGCATACTTGATAATTTTACCTTTTTTTCCCTGCAACAGCTCACCAGTAATGTCCCTATTTATTACCCATCCTGTACCAAAACACAGTAGAATGGCAAGCGTGGATTATTTGCTAGTAAGATTGAATTGTTAGCATTTGTTATTGACTGTTATAGACTGAAAAACTTCCTCTCGACCTCAATCGCACCTATGGAGGATCTGGGGGACAGTGTGCATAGTGTTTTTTTCAGCTGTTATTTGAAATACCACAGCAGTTCACATGCATTACATTTTGCACACTGAAAGGACCCTGCCTCACCTGTGATGTTGATGTCAGGGCTAAGAGATGCATTTCTAAAACACTGGGGACTCACAAAAATGACAAATCCCATTTTGCTAGGTTTCAAAAAGTGAAATTAATCTTAGTAACATAATTAGCCCTTTCCATGAGAAAATGTCTGCCTTTAGTGAACAGGTTTCCTCAGCTTGTCCATTTCTCTAAGTCTAAACATAAGAAAATATTATGAACTTTTCCTCTATACATAACACATTAACATTCACAGGCTATGAGTGTGATTGCATATAGACACAAACTCATGTAAAACTGCCTCTCAGGCTGAGCAGAATGGAATCATAGAATCATAGAATCATAGAATTGGCTGGGTTGGAAGGGACCTCAGAGATCATCAAGTCCAACCCTTGATCCACTACCGCTGCAGTTACCAGACCATGGCACTGAGTGCCACATCCAGTCTCTTTTTAAATATCTCCAGGGATGGAGAATCCACCACTTCCCTGGGCAGCCCATTCCAATGTCTATTAGAAATGTCTAATAGAAACCATCAGCTCAGGTCCCTCCCACCTGTGGAGGGCTCCCTAACCATAGGGACCAACTCAGTCCCTCCATAACCATCAAGACCCATGGAGAAGGGACTGTTGACAAGCACCTGTAACAGGTTGTGAAGACCTCACGTGGCATCACATCCCAGGATCTCCAGAATGACCTGTAGCACTGTGCTGGGAGGGTAATATGGCTCCCTGGTGTGAGAAAGCACCTCAGTAAAGCAGCCTCTGCACAGAAGATATGAAAATGATTGGGCATGAGTGGTGACATTGAAATGGGAAAGCATCAGTCCCTCAGGCAAAAACCTGGGGCTGAGCTGGCATTTGTGCTGCTTGAATTCAGCTCCACTCTAGGCCACGCTACCACAAAAAAAATATTAAATCATCTCCTAGAGGGCTTGTTGCCTGCCCAAATGTGTTCATCTCAAATTCAATCATAGCAGAAGTACTTTCAAAGAAAAGATACAAAACTGTGCCTTGAATTTTCTCTTTCCTCAGCCTTTCTTATCTTCGGATGAGTTTTACCAGAGCTTTTCAGTACCAAATTTCTTTCACAAAAATTTCAGGAATGTCTTGCATGAAGACTGTATGGAAACATAATCTCAGTTGTGCCTTGCTAGATCCAGAACATTCTTTCAAAACACAGGAATATTACAGGGACGGCCAGTACAATTTCTGCAGCAGAAGGTAAGCAGAGCATAAGATTTCAGTGAACTCCCTGGTTGTTAGTCTGTTTCTATCTTACTGAGACAAGGCCCAGCAGCAAATGAAGCAAATATAATCCAGATATTTTTGCATCTTTTCTTGAGCATTCAGAGGTGACTTGAACAAATCATCTGAATTTTCATATCCAGGGGACGAATATTTACTGTATGATGCTTACTTATAGCCTAAGTACACCATCCACTGCTCCTGCTTTTTTAAAGATATTTGGTGCCCCTTCTTTTGTTTGCTTTCAACAGCAAGAACAGCTGTCTAAAAGTAAAGTACATTTAATACCCCTGCAGTTTATCTTCAAGCATATTTCTATTGGTTTTTTTCACACCCCAATTTAAGTTGAAAGGTTCAATGCCAGAAGAAGTACAAAAGCTTCCACTTGGCACTTTAACCAAGTTTTTTCTTTTTTATGTATTTAAACCCCTTATTTTGTAGCTTGTAAAAATACTAACAGTGGTGATCCCTTCAGTGGCATCACACTTTGTTTCTGACAACTTATTTTTTAAGGTGGTCACACCCTGGCAGAAATTCTTCACCTTGGGCCTCCTAGTAAGCATAAAACAAATGCCATCTTATACATTTAAAGTCCTTTTTCCTAAGGTTTGTCTCATTTCCATGCCAGTAGCCTTTCTACCCATACCTTCATACCTTTTACTTGCAGGGTGAAATTTAATTTATGTAAAGATTTCCACAAAGACCTGAGTTGTTCACGTTTCCATGGTACAATACAGACTTGTGCAATGAGATCATCTGATTATGTCTGTAAAAGTGTCTTTTAATTTATAAGTACCTTTTTTAAGAAAATAGGTCTTATACATTCTTGTGTGTTCATCATAACTCAGGTGGGAAGGACTTTTGGATACCACCTGCACCAGCCACTCAAAAGCAAATTCAAACTATGCTGGACTGATCAGGGCAGTGTTCACTCAAGTTTTCAGTATCTGCAGGGATGGAGAGCCTCTCTGGGCTCTCATCCCAGCACTTGACCATCCGCATGATGAACTTTCTTTTTCCTAATATGTGATTACAACTCTTACTTGAGGCCTCCTGTGCTTTCTTTGTGCACTTGTGACAAGAACATCTGTACCCTCCTCGTAGATGATTGTAGGAAGCAGTTACAACCCAGAAGACTCCTCTAGGGTTTCTGCAGAGGAGGAATCTGGCAGTGTGAGACAGAGGAGGGGGCGGTTTTGTATATTTATTTATTTATTTGTTTATTTTAAAAACATTATGACATGTCAGAGGTTGTGCCATTACCCTTAAGACTCCTTAATTAAACTGTACTGAAAACTCTCTTTCTTGGATTTTTTTCAGTGTTTCGGTCCAAAGTGAAATTTGATTTAGAATAACTTTAAATTCCTGACTCAAATCAGTAAGCTCCACAGTACCTGTCTGCCTCAAGAAAACTTCATTTGGTGTTATTTTGGTGGGGGTTTTGTTGTGTTGGGAAACTGTCTGGAAGAAAACAGACATGTGAGCAATCCTGACTCTTTAGCTTTAGCTAGAGTAAACTAAGGGCCTTAAGACCCAGTTGCAAGGTTACTGAAAGATGAGCTATGGGAAAAAGATAAGGGAGCTGGCAGTAGAAAAGAAGAATAACAGGATAATGAGGTAGCCAGCAGAAGTTCTGTGAGAACAGAATTTGTGTCCAAGATATAGCCACCTGCAAGATATCGTTATATAAACAAAGGCTCTATATAAAGCGAGTGTCCACTGTTAATAAACGACTTCACTTTAACCATATTGGTGACTGCGTGTCGTCCTTTAAGCCTCCGCGGATTTTTTTCCTACATTTGGCGCCCGAACAGGGACCCTCTCGCTGTTGCTTCCAGGAGCGATGAAGACAGCTGGAATGAGAGGGTAGCGAGAAAGCCGACCGAAGGAACGGTGCGGCAGGAGCGGAGAAGCCAGTCGAAAGGAGACTGCTGCCCCGGCGGTCTGTGTAGCTGGTGCCCGGCTACGGAACGAAAGAGGTACCTCGAAATTGAAGAATCTTGCCAAGAAAAAGGTGAGCGGCTGGGGAGGAGATGGGGTCTACACTCTCTAAAGAAGAAGAGGCAGTAGTTAAGCTCCTCCAATGTATTCTCTCTAAGAGAGGTTTATCACACGAAGGCAGGACCTTACGTGAATTACTGAAATGGGCACGGGATAGAGACTTGATCCCCTCGATGGGTACCGTTTTTGAGTTACCTACTTGGGAAGCCATAGGTACTGCTCTATGGGATAAAATTAACGATGGAGATAAGGAGGCACGACGCTTAGCCACACTCTGGAAATTGATTAGAGAAACCTTAAAAGAAATGGAAAGTGAAAGAGTAGCAGCCTCAGCGTTTGCTGCCTTAACACCTGATCTACCAATACCGATGAATGCTCAAAATACGGACTTGACCTCTAGGCAGTTATTGGAGACACCTAAGGTGCCCCTACCAGCACCTGAAGGGACTATACTGATTCAAGCTCAGCCAACTGTGCCATTTGACCCTGGAGGGTCAGATGAAAAGCAAAAATGGGACTGAGAAGCAAAACGAAAAGCGACCGAAAACACCACCAAAATCGTCGGAGGACCCAGAGGGAGAGAAGCCGGAGAACACAGGTGAGGAACCTTGGAATGCAGAGCCCCCCCTCCTGCCCGCCTGCCACGGCTCCCGAACACTCTGCCACTGCTGCCTTCCTCTCCACCTCCGATGCCTGATTTATCTTCTTGACCACAGTTGCCATCAATTAATCCTCTGCTTCACCTGTCAACACCATCAGTGCCTGCTATAGAGCAACAACCAAGGAAAGAACTGGGACTCGGAGACAAGCAACTCAGGGAACTGCTGAAGAAGCTGAAAGAACTGGAGACCAAGGATGAGTATACCCCTGAAAAAATCCTAGTTTTTTGCTCCGGAGAATACCCTAAACAACCCAGGGGCACTAATCCATTTTTATCCCCTGATCAGTTCCCTATCCCTGCTCCTACTTCCCTTAACCCTTTAACACCCACTGCTCCACCTCTTCTAGATCCAACATGGGGAGGGGAGGGTGGTAGAGGGGATAGTGGGGGGGGGGGAAAGGTGGAATCAACAATTGCAATTTCATCATAAATGGCAAATGCTGTGTGAAAATGAAGCTGTGATTCCTAGACAGAACACTGATGCATTATACAGAGTGCAAGCACAAATGTTACTTGGTGCTTGTCCTTTTGTATGTGCAGATTTGCAGGCATGGTTTCAAACTGAAGTGTTACAACTTTCACAAGAATTGGCGTATAAAGCTTTGTAAACGGTGCATGATCCTGCATAAGCAACTCCCTCTTTTACAAATATTAAATGAGGGAGTGGAGCCATATCCAAAATTTGTGGATCACTTATATTCAGTGGTAATATCACATCCCGACTTGACAGAAGAGATGAAAACAAAATTTTTTATATGTCAGCATATGACAATGCTAATGAAAAAAACTAAACGTGCATTAGGACTACACCCAAAAGGTGCTACAGCAGCCCAATTGTTAGAAGCTTCTGAGCAAATGCTAGAAGCAGATAAAGCTGCTTAAGGACCATCATTGCAATATGGTTCTCAATATTGATTTATATTGTGGTGCATGGTCCACTGGTGTTTCATACAGAGACAAAAAACAAACAAACAAACAAAAAAACCCAAAACAACAACAACAACAAAAAAAAAAAACTTTGTAATTACACTTGAGTTTTGGTTTGGGAAATTGTATCACTTCTTTTAATTTTAGGCTAACTTCATTAGATTTTATGAGAATGAGTATGCCTTTTCAGAGCCCGAGAGTTGCTGCGGGGAGTGAGAGCTGCTCCTCGTACAGAGAGCACCCCCACTTCTGCCTCCGCAGCCGCTTCTCGCCCCCCCGCACACAAGGGCACAACTCAGATGTGGCCGGTGAGCATTGCCAGTGTATCTGTTGCAGCTGCTGTCTCTACCCCCACTGACACTGCTGCTGCTCAAAAAATGAGCCCTGATGCAGACACCACAGCAAAAAAAAAAAAAAAAAAAAAAAAAAAAAAGGGGGGGGGAAAGTGCGTGCTTTTGCTGTCTTTGTTTATTAGGCCTTTTTGAGCCTCAATTTGGCATCCATGGAGGAAACCAGGACTCCACTGTGCCGTGACCCGGGAGGGGCCTGGGGACGCTTTTGGGGCCCCCTGACCAATTTTTGTCGGATAAGCCTCCTCTACCCTCTTGGTTCTATGCACCAGTGGACATTAGACCTTCCTCATAATAAAAAGGTATTTAAGTCCTTCCATTGCAGTGTGAAATGTGCTTTTCATATTGTATTGATAATAGGTTCTTGTTAATGTTGTAATTCATGTGATCGTTTATATGTTGATTATGGGATCCCTTGTCTATGTGTTGATTGTTGATTGTGCTATTCTGTTGCACTGCTAAGTAGATGAACTTAACTTCTGGTATTTTAACACAGATGCTAAAAGATGTTGATAGTGTCAGACATGCAGTTTTATAATATCGTGCTGCCACTGACTTTTTATTATTAGCTTTTATTTACGTTTGTGAAGACTTTGATGGAGTGTATTTGCATGAATTTATCTGATCATTCAGAGTCAATTCACAACCAAAAACGATTGATTAAGATAACATGAAAAATTAACTCTTGCATATATTGGGTTAAATGAATGGTTAAATCACTTAAGGATATGGGGATAGCTTAGAGATTTAATTAGACAAGGTTTATCAATTATATTTGTTATTATTGGTTTTGATGCTTTCGTATTGTTAGTATGTTGTTTATGGCAATGTATTATTAGCATGTTATTTCACGTGGTGAAGTAAGTCAGGATTGCTCAAAAACAAAAAGGGGGATATGTTGGGAAACTGTCTGGAAGAAAACAGACATGTGAGCAATCCTGACTCTTTAGCTTTAGCTAGAGTAAACTAAGGGCCTTAAGACCCAGTTGCAAGGTTACTGAAAGATGAGCTATGGGAAAAAGATAAGGGAGCTGGAAGTAGAAAAGAAGAATAACAGGATAATGAGGTAGCCAGCAGAAGTTCTGTGAGAACAGAATTTGTGTCCAAGATATAGCCACCTGCAAGATATCGTTATATAAACAAAGGCTCTATATAAAGCGAGTGTCCACTGTTAATAAACGACTTCACTTTAACCATATTGGTGACTGCGTGTCGTCCTTTAAGCCTCCGCGGATTTTTTTCCTACATTGTTGTTTTTTTTTTTTTTTCTGTTTTGTTGGTTTTTTGTTCCATCCTAAATGGAGACTGTTAACATGGCAAATCTGTCCTGAACATTTTCTGTGCTGAAAGTTCAAGCCTCCTCCATTTGCTTGCCTGACCTGCAATTAAAGCCATTATTTCAGAGGGGGAGAAAAGATTTCTCTCCTGTTTTTTATTTCCTCCTTTAAGAAAGTGCCACAAATACAGGGGTGAACCTGACCATGAGCACCACGGTTCCCCAGTATGACAAGGGGATTTATGTGCTCCTCTTATCAGTTAAGAAGAACATCCTTAAGAAATTACTTGGATTACACCGTGATTATAGCTCTTTTACAATTTCAATTGCTGGAATAGGCTATGCTAGAAACACAATTTTAAAAATATACCACAGGCAGGAAGTAAAAAGTTTGCATATTCCCAGAATTTAATCAGTGCAGAAGAAGAAGCTATTCAGAGACTTAAGGTGACATGTGATATGAGGCATCAGTGCCTCTTCATCCAGGGGTCCAAGGAAATGGAGTACCAAGGCACCAGGTCAACAAGGACATGAATCCACTATTGGACTTGTCTTCTCACATTGAGACCACCACTCACAACCAGAAATAAAGTATCTCTCTCTTTTTCTCTTTATTTATTCTATTTTTACCTGTCAACCCATTTTTTCCAGACTGTTTCCCAACCAGCCTCAGCAGCTAGAGCAAAACTCTTTCATCTTTGGTTCCTATTCAAGTACAAATGTGTTTTGCCCATTGGTAGTTGAGCCTCTCCTTCTATTAGACAACTGATCTGGTATCAGGCAAAAGGCTTATTTTTTGTTTTGCAAAAATGCTAAAAAACAAACAAACAAACAAACAAAACCCAACCAACCAACCAAACAAAAAAAAACCAAAAAAAACCCAAAACCAAACCAAAACAAACAAACAAAAAAAACAAAAACAAAAAACCAACAAAGGCTGCTTTGCACCTCAAAAGTTCAGCAGCTCCATTGGGGTGGGCTGTCTGGTATATCCCTGTTCCATAGCTGCAGCTGGTGCACCACAACAGAGAGGATAAAAATCCTGATAAATGAGTGAGCAAGGAAGTTGGTTGGGGAAAACTGGAAGGAGGGATGGCATCATGGCACCAGAATGTCTCCCAGTGCCTCTAAAAGTATTTAACTTGATTAAAGCTTGATTAAAGCTGCTCAAAGGTATGATCTTCATCACAAATATGAAGCAGAATACATCTCTGACCAGGCTTCTGGTAGCCTGTGGATACAAAAATATTGTCAGAGAGACAAAATAACAAGCCTCTTCTACAAGCAAAGGAAAATGTGCACAATCTTCAGACAGGTTTTCTGGGTTACATTTTACCCATTAAGTGGCCTGTTTAATTGACTAAAGCTGGTTTTAATCTTAGAGCAAATTAGCAAAGCACGAATATGTGCTCCAGATGTCAAGCATTTCCATGCTCCAAGCACAGCAGTCTTGTGGAACAGCAGCACGGGCAGTGGTGGTAGTCAAGCAAAGGAAATCCTCTTGACTTTGATTTGTTTTATAACCTAAATTAAGTCATTAGCATCTTTAGTTTTTCTAATCTTAGAAAGATTGCTGTATGACACTAGGTCTGTCTCATGGCATTCTCCTGTAATGTAGGTAGCAAAGTCCATTTCAAAAGCAGCCCTTGCTGAAAGATTCTGCACGGGGATTGGGAGATGCTATTATGGTTCTTTTTATCCAGAAAGCCTCTGCTGTCTCTGCAACATGTTATTCAACAGTGGTTTTTTGTAATTCAACCTGCTGAGGATTATTACAAAAGATTTGTGCTTAATGAACAAGACATGAAATGAAACACAGCTCTGCCTAAGCAACCTTAAGGTGATGAATGAAACAAAATTATAGAAAATGCAGCTAGAGTGAAGTTGAAGCATCAATCAGCTATCTGTCTAATCTAATAGCTATTTTTTAAGACATTCAAAGATGGAGGTTTTGCTGGTTCAATCAGTCTCTATATATATGGTACGTGTTTAAGGCAATTTTTAATAATTTTCAACATGAATTCTGTGATGTAGTTTTGTTTCTGCTTTTTTTTTTTTTTTTTTTTTTTTTTTTCAGTCTGCTGTGAATCTGAAGAAGAGATTACTGTCTTCTATTTTACATCAGTCTTCTTGTGCCTTCAAGGCTATGTTCATATTTTCCCACAGTCTGCATTTTGATAGGTTAAGAAACTTAATTCATGCAGTGTTTTTGCCTGGCTTTATCCTCTAGACTGCTGTCAAATCATTGCTATGTGTCTCTTTTCAAGCTTGACACATAGGAGTAGGTATAGTGCAGCTCCTGGGTGCAGTGGAAATGTTAGGGCAGAGACACACAAGACTGGTGTCCATCCCACAATAGTGGTTGTTGTTTTTATGCTAGGGTGATGTTATTAAACATTGTTCCACTTGTGAGGCACTTTACGTGCTGCATGCAGAGGGGGTGTTCTAAAGGCTTGCCCAACCTGATGTGATTACAGCCACTGTACTTCTAGTCCTTTGTTTTTTCTTTGTTGAACAGCATCTTGGGGTTTTTTCCAATGCATATTTCCTGTTCATCAGGATAATTTCAAATTCTAATCCCAGCTTCTGTGAAGGCCTTCATCACAGTTGGCATCCCATTAATGACCACAGAAGTTTTTGTTCAGCAAGCTAACGTAGACTGAGAGAGGCTGCAGTGATTTAAATTCTTTATTATTATAGCTCCTTAATCCCCAAGAGGGAAATATTTTTCTCTTCTCTCTGAATGGTAGCTGCCACAAATAGATTAATAGAAACCTGGGCTTTATTCCTTTGTCTGTGGCTTTTTAAACTTACCTCTCCTAGAGTCAGCTGTTGCACCTTTTAGGTTGTCTTTGTAGTCTGGTTTAATTGTATATATTTCTGTAGAGGCTTAGCCTAAAATTGCTTATCTGTTAAGCACTGCTTTTTAACTTGGCAGGAGGGGTTTCAAACTGACCATACGTGCTGTGCCCCTATGGTGGGGAAACACCCCTCTAACACAGTCTCTGTTGCCCCATAGCTATTTCTTCTGCAGGAATCATAAGACTGAGTCTCAGATCCTTGTTCTGTTCCTACCCATCTCAGATGGTAGAATTTCTTTCAAGAAAATGCTCTCCTGATTTTATACCAGACAAAATGAGAACAAGTCTTTCCCCTCAGTTTTCTTCATGTGTGAAAGATGTTTTCCAAAATGGAAAAGACAAATCAAACCTGGAGGAGAACACGCTGATTTAAAGGACAAAAACTAACATGAAATCCTACCTTTCTAAATTTTAAATACCTTCCAAAACCACACTTCTAATTTCTGTACAAAGCAAAGCATTCCTATAAAAATAGTTCCATCATATCTCTGCCACAGATTTTGAAGGGAATTTGTTACCAAGAAATTCAAGAGATTTGTAGGCACCTAGAGAAGGTGGAGGATTTTTTTGTCTAAAAGCTAAGCATTCAGCCCACACAAGTTGTTTTTCTAGGTTACTCTATTCTTAGTGAAGAAAGATTGTCTCAAGGTAGGTGAGATGAATGGTGATGCCTCTCAGATATACTGCTATTGAAAACCAAACCCTGATTTCCTGGACAAAATTTATGTAATATTTTACCTTTTAAAGTTTTAATTACTTTCCAAAAAGACACTCCCAATTCCTGTACAAAGCAATACATCCCCATAAAAGGAGTTCTACCGCATCTCTGCCACACATTTTGAAGGGAATTTTTGAAGGGTTAGTGGCTGTCAAGTGCTTTTAATGAGTGCTTTCACCTACTTCTGCTCAATCATCTGCACAGTAAGGTAGATACAGCTCTCACTAAAAGCCTTTTTCCCCCCAACCTGCTCAGGACAGAGTCTTGGGTCCACTTCTGTAGGGTCAGCAGCTGGGATCCCTCTTCAATTGCAGCCCTTACCTCTCTTCTGTCTCCATTTTCCAACAGCTCCCACACTATGGGTTTGGTGCCAGGAACTGGAAGATCCCAAAGAACTGCTTTGACATAACCCAAACCTCATCCCATTTGCCAGGATGTGAACCCAAATGACCAGTGTATCTGAAGCACTGGAAAGCCACAAGAAAGCAATGCAGGGAGCTGAAGGCTCTTGTGTATTTCATTCTTACAGACTCTCTCCTCCTGAACCATCAAAGACAGGGATCTGCACAGGAGCAGCAGGCTCTGGCAGAGGGGTCCCTTGGGGAAATTTGGTTTACCTTTATAACTCCTGGTTCTGCTGAGCCATGTATATATTTTTTTCTCTCTTTGACTCTAATTAAAGTGTGTGTATTATTGCTGCTGGAGACATTAGGATTTTTTTTTTGTCCTGAACTCCCCTGGTCTACGCCCTTCAAACATATAATTGTGAAAAATCTCCATTCTTCTACTTGTCTGTGCAAAAGAGCAGCAGGACTGTATTCCTCCATGCCGTAACATACAGCTACATGAAGTACAGGATTTTCTAAGTAAGAATTTAGCAGAAATGCAGAATGTTTTTTCAAAGCTGACCCCATGCTGTCCAGATGGTGTTTCAGGGCTGTCTGGCTGCTATAAGGAAAACTTTAACTTCACGCTCTCATGTGGCAACAGGAAACCTACAGAGTAGCCACTGGAAAATAACTCTCCTGCATCTAGAGAGGACCAAATGAGTTGGTTTGGTAGCCCAGAAGGAAGGAGAAGATTTGGCGCTCACTCACAAAATAAGCAAATGTGTTCTTGCAGCCAGAGGATCCTGATGCTCTGAGAGAGCAAGTAACCTTTTTTTTTTTTACTTTCTTTTCTTCGAACATGTTACCACTAGGGGACGTTTTGCCATCATGTATCGCTCGCTACACAATTTTACTTTTTCTTAGAGAGGGTCACGCTTTTTTTTCAGTCTTGGTGCACATCTAGAACCTGGAGTGGGTGTCTGAATTTCATAAGGGTTCCCAGACTTCTACGGAACTGGGAAGGAAAGAACTATTTGTTTCCCCACTTTCTCCGCAGGAACCTATCCATCAGTATTCCTTGCGAAGGGAAGCAGCTGGTGATTTCACAGCTTGCTGGAGCAACACGAGAGAAGTGAGGGCTGCCTCTCATTTTAGCATTAAGTGCCAAGCACAGACACTCCTAGTGGTTTTGTGGAGATAGAGGTAATATACAGCCACTAGAAATGAAACTGGAATTAATATCACCACCTGTGATGCATGTTAAGTACTTTCTGGAAGAACAAGAATATTTTTTAGACTAAATCATTAGAAATCAATTGGCAAAACTCACATTCGACTTCTTTTTCAATTCTCATCTCATTCGTCATAACAGGCTTAACCCAAGGCACTTGTCACCCACCTACCAATATGGCTTTTTTCCTTCTCTCCAATGCAGACAGAGCAGCTGGTGACTCTTTGGGTTCTCTTTATTGTCACGATTGCTGGGAATGCCACTGTGCTCTTCTCTACTTGGAGGAGGAAGAGAAAGTCTCGAATGACCTTCTTCGTTACGCAGCTGGCAATCACAGGTAGGGGATGGGAGGGGAAAGGGCACCTCAGCTGCACAGGGATCTCTTCGAACATGGGAAATAAGAAAATGCAACTTGAGTGGTGAAGGATGCAGTTGCCACCTAATGTCCAGGTGCAGCTTACCATGAGACAGATGGCTAGGTACTTGTCTTAGGGCTCAGTTTGCCCCTGATCTAAAAACATGTTGCTAGATGGAGTAGCATCTCTGTCAGATATGGCAGCTGCAACTCATTGATTTCACTGAATCTTATCTTTCAGTCTGAATTTGCATTCACATTTCCCAGAAGTTATATCCCCAGCTGTTGTCATGGAACTGTTTAAATTAAACTATCTTAAGATGAATCTGTGTTTTTCTACTACAGCTCTTTTTAAAGCACTTCCTCACGGTATTCCTCCATCAATTATGCTCTTGCATTGAAGAGTGAAAATAAATTCATGCTGTCTTATTTCACCAAGTCAGGGAAATACACAAATGTAAATGTGAAGAGCGATGCATTTAACTACTTTTTTTAAGGGAAAAAAGGAGGCTGATCCTTGGAGTGTGTGAACTACTACCTTGTAGTTTTTAAATAAAACAAAAAATGTACGGACATCTCAGCAACAGGAGAGTTAAAAAGAGTGTAAGCAGCACATTTTTTCTCTGTGGCCTAAATCTGTAGGGGTTCAAGTTTCCCGAGGGAAAATACATGATGTTTCTAGAACAGTGTCCTGCTACTAATCCCTGTTTACAGGACAGCCGTGTTGTATTGTTTGTGTATATAGGATATATTTATATGTTTCCTGTTGCTTTTTTTTTTTTTTTTTTTTTTTTTAAGATATGGTAGTAATTACAGTATTTTTTCCTCTAAAAAGTTATTTAATATGTGATTTCCCAGGAATATTGCATCCTCCTTTGATGTCTATTGTAGCTCTATGCTAAGGACTCCTGTCCCTGATTTCCAGTATGTTTTCTTTGCAAGTCAATGAGCTCCTACTAATGTTTTCAACCATGTCTGACCAGCAGCTTCTCCTGTTTGAATAACTACTCTCAGCTCAGATAGTGAGACCAAGGTGTGCAAAGTGATGCAAGGGGTCTGGGCCAGAACTACAGGTGATGTAAGAATTATGGCAAGGTGAGGAGGTGCAGGTATGCAGTGACTGCTTTTCTGAAATGTTGATGTCTGGTTCTCCTATTTGCCTATGAGTCATCCGTAATAAATGGTTTCACTTCTTGTCTTATCATTTAGTGATTTTCATGTCATTTTCTTCATGTGCCAGAGGTGTTTTCCATCAGGTAAGATGTGTTGAGACAGCTCCACAGCAGTCTGAAAGCATCAATCACAGATCAAGAATTACAGAGTTTCAAACTAGCCCGTCTCTGCTCAAAGAGCTCCCAATCCCAGATGAATATACAGAAGATGGTAAAAGGTAGTATGGGCAAAGAGCAAAAAACTAACTGAAGCTGCAGACAGACAGTATTTTCTACATACCAACATCAGCGAGTAGAGTATTGGTGGCTACTCTCATGAGAAGAGTTTAGGAGGATGGAAAATGACCCTTTGTGTCCATTTGGTGCAGTGGGCACAAGGACTGGGCTTGCTGCCAAAGAAAAGGAATAGGTCATACAGACATCATCATGGTGATAGAAGATGGGTCCTAAAAGGAAGAGCTCAACTAAACAACAAAGGATTTTGTCCTAGGAAGATGGACAAAGTATTTACTGAAGCAGACAAAACACCAGCATAAAGACAAGGGTGTCAAGGTCAAAGAAATAAAGCAAGAAGCAGACAGGTGTCTGGACTGGGATAGCTCAGGATAAGGCTGATCCATGTGAGGTGTGCTAGGAGGAGGCTGGTGCTATGCTGGGAAAGGGCCTGGGCGAGAGTTTTGCCATTTTGGACCCAGAAGAAAGGATGATTTTTTGGATAAAAATGTCAGCGGACAGAAAGCTATTCACTAGGGGTTCAAATAACATCTACATGAAGGGAGAGGAAGGCATTGCAAGCACAGTTTCAGGGGAGCTGGATAAATAACTGTCAAAGACAGCAAGACAAATATCCCACCAGACATGGGCTGCAAATAAAGCTATGCAGTTAATTTTGCAATATTGACTGAAGTCCAAGTGTTCCATTTGGTAATTCTTCTGACCTCCCTTTCTCTAAAATCTTCCTCAGCTTTTAAAATCAGAGCTTCAAAGTGCCTGAATTCAACAGTCTGTTCCATTTTATATTATATAAATTCACACAGAAAACTCACTTGACATTCACATCTGCAGTGTCACAAAAAGTAATACTGACTTGAACAGCAAGGTCCATTTCAAGCAATGTTGACTACTTTTGTGATGTAGGTGTCAGAACTCTAATTTATCTTCCTGCACCAAGAGTTCCTGTCAGTATTCTGGCATAAAGAAATCACTTAATTCCTGAAATAGAGCCATTTCACTTCCTTATCTTTAAAACTATTAAAAAGAATAAAGCAATCTGGCAACAGTCATCATCCTTTCACAACAAGTTATGAGGTAGATGCAGAACATTATGAAAACACTGGCTTGTCACATTGCTTTGACATGCCAGGCATATTTAAATCCTAACACTAAAGCCTAATCTCCTGGAAAACAGGTTCTTCTTAGTCAATATTACTATTTCCTTCTATTTTGGATTCTTAAAATATTTGTTATTTCTACTCCAGAAGCAGAGAGGAGAATAATGGATGTAGCTTTATCAGTGCAGGCATTTCAGAACCTTTTGAAAACTTTCTGTCTATCGATCCGTGCCTCCGTAGCTGAGTAGTGTCCTCCATCCTCACATCTTCCCACTAATGTAGTACCAAAATGAAAGGAAAACATAGCCTTCGTGGTAGAATAAACAAGGTATTCACAGCAAATTGTGCATAATACATGAATAGGAAACGAGCACTGTTGCTCTCCTTGACTGGCTGCCAAGCCAGATGCAGAAGAGCAGTAGCTGACTGATTGAGGCTTCTTTCAACACAGCCAGAAGACACTGGCTCAACCCACCAGGCAAATTCAGAGATAAGATTTGTCCTGATGCCTCACTACACCAGAATTCAACATGGTGCTCAAGGCTGCAGGGATCTGTAAGAATGTGAGTAATACCTTCAGCTTCAGTGTGCCTAAAGATGTTTCTGAAGCAAGATTCAAAACATTTCATATTAAATACATGCTTATACAATGCCTGTGCCAGTACTGCATTTAAGTCTGTGTTTAACTCCCAGCTTATGAATTAATCTCTTTGAAATTATATGGGAATTAAGCACTAGGAAATCAGCTAAGAGTTAACAGCTGAGCTGAACAACAGTACTAATCACTCAGCATCAGCTAATTTAACAAAGAGGAATATTGCCATGCCTGCCTTGTGTTCAGTTTGCTATTGGGCTTTTTTTTTTTTTTTTTGTAAAAATATTTTCCTTAGAAACAAGCTCATCTCTGAAGATTGAACTTAACGCTGGGTTTCCTACGGTTGTGTTTCTCCAAGGCAATTTAGTTTTTCAGAAAGTGCAAGCTCTGAAGATTACCCTGTGAGGGTGGTATTTCTGAACACTTTTTCCCAAATAAATTTCTTCTGAATTTAACACAAGTTATGCTCATGGAACAGCTATCTCTCCTGGCAGGAAACCTTTCAAATCTCTCCCTACTTGCTACCATTCTACATAACTTGCAGACTCTTCAGTGTCTTTAAGATCTTAGCCTCTGCCTGCATTCACTGAGTGGTTCATGATCAAAGATTGGGGTCTCACAGATGGGTGAGTTCACAGGCTCTATATCATGCTGACAATTTAAAAGTGAAAAAGGGTTAATTTCAGAAAAGATGGTGTGCCAACACATTTACATCCACTTAGATCACTTTACCCAGCTCTAACAAATTAAGGTCTTCATTAACTACCCTTTTTATGTAAAAGCAGTGGACGTGAGCATGTATATAACACAATTTTTTGAGTAGTATTGGACAAAGAATGTAATTTATTAGCTAAATAGTCCATTCAACAAAAACTGGTAATATTTGATTAATTCTAAAACCAGTTGGACAATACAGTAAAAAAACTGCTGAAAAGTATTTTTGCTTCTCATTATTCTTCATCCAACTTCAGCTACTGCCAACAGAAGAACTTTAAGCTGTTAACAACTTTAAGTTGTGACCAAAAAGTGCATGGTTTATTGAGGGGTTTTTCTGCAGCATTAACACCTGGGAAGCTGGAGCTTGAAATGGCATGGTCATCAGCTCTGGGAATTTCTTTTTCTATTCCAACCCTTAGCAGAAATCAGTATCTTAAGAACAGTGTTAGATTTTGTCCATTGGGATAGGTAGAAATACATGTGGGCATTTTATCACATACTCAATTCTAAGCCACAGGCTGACAGATTTGGTTGGAAATACAGGCTCACTTAGGTATTTTTGTGGCTGTAAGAAAGAGAGAAAATAAAAAGAATGTTATCCAACTTCTAAGGTAGCTTACATACAGAAAGCCAAAACATGACCTCTGTAAGTATTTATCTACATTCTGTGTGGTATATAAATACCAAAGCCTAAGGAATGACTTGGGAATTACAATCAGAGGACAAGGAGATATTTTTATAAGTGTCTCTCTATATCACTGCTATCTTCTTCTGTTACCCCCAGAAAGATGGACTACAGGAGGCCTTGATGCTTAAACAACTGCTCTCATTTTGTTCAGAGATTAGTAAAAAGCCAGTATGCTGAAAACTTGCTACAGGAAGGTTATGTGAGCAAATAAGTAGAAATGTACTCTGCTAAAGTCAAGAGTGTTTATTTTCTATGCTGCTTCTCTCCAGAGAGAGCATGGTTGTGAGGCTAAAATCAAATGGGCTCAGCCATAAGCTTCTGGGACTACTTTGGTTAAGATGACTGAAGGCAGAGCTTCCCAAGTAATCTATTAAATGCACTAATCAGGTGTTTCTAACTCTACCACTACAACAGCTAAATCAGAACAAACATGTTAAAAGTTGTCCTTCCTGTGTTCTTCCTTTTCTTTTACCTACAACAATACTGCAGTACCAACTGCTTTAATGGAGTGTACCTGTCCTTCAATATTTTTCTTTCTTGTCTAGGTGACTTGAATTAATGAAGATGACTTGTTGCTTCCTGGTCTGTAGAAAAGCTTAATATAAAACCACCATTACCACAAAATTAACATTTAGAACAATATTAACAGATAATTGCCTCTGTTCCAGCTTTTCATCTGGAAAATGGTACTTGCAATATTTCCACACTTCAGAGAAACCATACATACTGAATTCATCAGTTTTACAAGTACCTTAGACATCACTGATTATGAACATTGAAAGTTAATTGCATAGACCCAATTAGTAGCTAACTCAGCAAGTCACCTTAATGGAGGTGGACTGCTGGCAGCTGAAGAACCCACAGAGTTCCTGGTTGTACTGGAAAATTCGTACCTTGCCAGCTGGGTCTTGGCTGGAATATGATATCTGCTTTACATGATTGCCCATCCAAGGCACAGAAACCTAATGCAGAATGCTGACCTGAAATAGAGTTTATTTTAATATTACATGAAATTTATGGCTTTCTCCCCTTTCCACACCTCTATTTTCTGCTAATTAGTGGGGAAAACATGAAGGCTGAGAGGATGGGAGAGGTGCCAGTATCCTAACCTGCAGAAAAGAAGATGGAGGAAATTACAATTGTACAACACACTTCATTGACAAAATTGAAAACAAAAAAACCCTCCATTTCTTGTGTTTGCTATGTCCTTAAAGCTTTTGAAAGTGTAATTAATATACATTATGTAAAGAGTACTAAGGAACTGTCTCTTTTCTACACTATGCATTCCCATCACTACTGAAAAAGTAATGTCAAAATTGGGAAGGAAGAGTAGCATTTGTTAATATTCCCTCATACACAGACTCTGAAATTTGCTGCAGTACCCAATGACATCTAAATCCCCCAACTTTGGAAGCAGTCTGACTCCTGAAAACTTAGCTGGAAGTCCAACAAATGCAAATTGCCTGAGTGTACACAAGGCTTGAAAAAGAGGGAAAGAAATAAATGTTATCCACCTTCCCTCTGCAAGCTAGAGAGACTATGACATTTAGTACAATTGTTAATTTTGTATTCACAGAATAAATGAGAATCAATTTACAGAGAGCAAAAATGGTCTCTGGGTATAAGCACAGCAATATTAACATTACCTATTCAGTGCATCCCATGAAACTATTTTGCTTTCTCTGGACTGGAAGTGAATAAGAAAATTCATTTCATGACTGCTTTAGTTGCCTGGAGAAGCAGCAATCATTTTCCATCCTAATTCTGCCAAGAAGACAAATTCAGTAACTGGAAAACAGCATGGGACTTACTTTAAGTTAGTTATATGTTAGTGTACCACTCCAAAACTGAGATATAATGCAGGATAAGATAAATGTGGTCACTACCTGCAATACCCCATAGTAGCACATGTCAAACTAGATTTGATATCCATTGCCATTTCTGCCTCTTTAATATCACCAAGCAGAAACCCAAATTCTCCTTAACTCAGATGTGAAGATGAGAAATGGCATCCTAGATCTTATTAAGTAACTTGGACACTGATGCTATACACTTCCAGTTTGACATTATGAATCACGTTTTACTGTGCTCTTAGATTTCTCATGTGAACAGCCAGGAATATCTCTGTATGTCTATATATAATCATTCCTCTCATATAATCATTCTTCTCTGCATATATGGTTAGTCAACGCAAGACTCAATCTTTCCTGCAAAAATAGAAAATACCCAATGCACTCATCCCTCTGAAAATGCATTTTTTCCAAAACCAAGCCTGAAACAGATGAAGTAGAAAGTGGAATATTCTCAGAAGTTTGGCAAGGAAACCAAGACTGAGCATTAGCACCAAAATTTATTGGTAGAAAGAAGCTTTGGAAACGACCTGTAGGGTCATCCAGTTTACCATTTAAACTAACTCTACTAACCTAGCTCTACCAGTCCACTATTAACCCATGTCCCTAAGCACTGCGTCTGTATGACTTTTAAACGCATTCAGGGATGGTGTTCAACCACTTTCCTGGGCAGCCTGTTCCAGTGCTTAATAACCCTTTCTGTAAGAAAGCTTTTCCTAGTATCTAACCTAAATCTCTCCTGTTGTAATTTGAAGCCATTTCCTCTCATCCTATCACTAGTTACTAGTGAGAAGATATCAACTGGTCTACAACCCCCCCACCCCTGACCACAACCTCCTTTCACGTAGTTGTAGAGAGCAACAAAGTCTCCCCTCAGCCTCCTCCTCTTCAGGCTAAACAATCCCAGTTCTCTTAGATGGTCCTCATAAGGTTGGTTTTCCAGGCCCTTCACCAGGTTCGTTGCCCTTCTTTGGACCCACTCCAGTGTCTTTCCTGCACTGAGGTATCCAACACAGGAAAGACATTTATGCAAAGGAAGAGACATAGTCTCTTTGAGGGTATTGGGACCTCTGTTTCACAGTGTTTGGCCACATAGCCGAAGGAAAATGGTCATGGAAAACAAAGTAGATTTTATGTTTTAGTGGTGAAATCATGAAGCTAGAGGTCTGACATAGAGCACTTGGCACTCTGGGAATACGTTGCTCCAATCCAGTCTGGTAGTTCAGGAAGAACAGTGCAATGGGGATTGGCACACAAATGTTTGGTCTGGTTACACAGCTCCCTTGTGAGTTTTAATGTAAAAGAAACTGCTTTAGGTGCAAAATGAATTCTAGTTGAAAAGGATCAAGTTACGCTACCACGAGACTTGGACTCTAAGAAAAAATACTTTTGGTGCCAAATGAATAAACTCTCCTTGAAAAGGTGAAGTTATGTTCCCACAGGACTGGGGCTCTAACAAGAAAAGTGGCTTTAGAGGATTGGCAGTTATCCTGTGGTTAGCTGGACTGCATTTGCCTTCTATGTACTTGGGCAAGAGAGTTGGATCCAAGGACAAATGCTATAAAAAAGAAATGGTGATGTAGCTCATCTCAATGCAGTAACCAGAGAGTTTTAGTCTAGAATTTGGTACCTCAAAAAGCAGGCTTGTTAATGCCCCACCAAGGAGCTCCTATGGAGATGGGGCACTTCAAGAGTGTAGAAATGAACTGTAGGCTTGCTGACAACTATTTCTTCTGCTTTCATTTCCAGTTCCAAAACAAAACCAAAATGGACCACTTTGGGACCAGCCTGGACCCAAACTTGTGGACTCTGTATTTTGCTTAATGTTCATATATTATTTGATACCTTATTAAGGGCTCACTGTAAAGTCCAAGGCAGGATGCAATGCTTGTGTTTTGTGACTGTATCCATTGTAGCTCACTGCAGTAGGAGACAGCAGCACTAGTACAAAAGCAAAACAAAACAAACAAACAAAAAAAAAAAGCTGAAGTGTTGTATCTATAACAGTAGAATGCAATATCTCTGCCATTAGTGGGGAACATAAAGAGAATGAGCTCTCCAGATTTGCTGCTGGAAGCAAGAACGGTCATCCACTTAAATACCCTGTACTGACTGTTATTTATATAGCCTATTTTAATCTTACAAATGCAGGAACAAGATCTCCATGATTCATGGTTTGTAATTAGTGCAATCACAACTCACAAGGCAGACATCTCTAAAACAGCATTTTTCAGTGTGTTGTCTCTGAGCAGTGGCCTTCAGATCCTTTACAGGTAGCAAAACACACACTGCAGCACAGGTCCAAGTATAGAGCTGAGGTCCCTGAGGGCAAAGAGAAGTCATGAAAAAAGTATCTTCTTTCCTAGCTAAGCAGTGAACAGAATCTAAATACTGTAGTAAATTGTTCTGGAAGGAAACAGTTTGTGTGTTCAGCATCCATAGGTGCTCAGAGTGGGACTCTGAATGCACCTAGTGATATAAGTTGTATCCCCTTTGTAACTGCAAAACAGCAGACACTTCCCAACCTGCCAGCAGCTTTGACAACAATTTCTATGTAGGATATGATAATGTGGATTTTTTGCATTGTGCAGGACCGCCTGGCACCTTGAATTCAGCAACAAAGGCAAGATGCCATAATTTCCTCTGTTTCTCCAGTCACTATAACACTCTCAAACCACAGAAATCTCTTTTAACTTCTATTTTGTGAAGCCATAACATATTTTCAGTAGATGTGTGGATCCCTGTACAAAGAATTCACGTCTTTCCTTATATAACCTCTAGGGACTTAATAGGCTTTAGTTCCCAAATTCTCCTGCTTCTAAGGCAGAGAAAAACTGGCTCTGGCACACCTATACATATTCAACACAATACACAGTGGTTATACCTTTGTAGTGTACGTGCACATTTAAAATTACAACCAGGCACCAGATTGCTCTTCCTAAGTCACCCAGGAGTGCTTTTGAATACCATCTCTAAGGCCCCTGGACACCCACACAATGGAAACAATATTAGTAGAACACCTTGTGAGAATCCCATCTTCCAAAATTCACCCCAGATCACACAGTTTTAAACTAAGATGGAATCAGTCTCTCTGTTTGCCTTTCCTGGGTAATAAGTCATTTCTGAAAGGACTGAAAAATGATGAATGGACCTTAGATGCCCTATCTTTTTACAAAGGCACCATCTTCTCATTTCAACAGACACACACACAGCCTAAACTTGATTCCACCTCCCCACCTACAGATTTCTACATTTCACATTTACCATTTCTATTATTTTAAAAAGGATCTGCCAATATTTCAGATCTTTGCATACAAATGCTTTTCCTGACTAGACATCAGTGTGACTAAAATGAAAGCTTTTCCTTTCAGCTGGATTTTACTAGTAGTTTTTTTCCTCTCTCTCACCTTCAATGTAATTTCTCCAGCTCTGTGCCGACACCTGCACTGTGCAGCTAAATCACCATGCCAGCACAGCTCTACTGATACCTGTATGCTGTGTGGAGATTATAAAGGTTTTCCTGGATGACTACAGAACATTTTAGGGCTGTGAGAAAAAAACATAACATGAACTGGGCACATAAGTGAGTGTGACCACGTGGTGTTTGAAAGAAGCAGCAAAAAGAACAACAAAATTCTAATGTTAGTGATTTTTTTTTTTTTTTTTAGTTAGCCTAGTGAAATGTGAATTAGGCAAGTATCTTCAGACACCTTCTTTCTTTTATAGACAGGCAGTTGAATACTTTGATGACAGCTTATACTTGCACGTCTTTGACCTTCTTCACCTGAGGAGGTTACATTTATTCAGGGCATTGCACCTTTTGATTTATACAGCACCTTTACTAGCAGGGAGGGTAGAGGAAAAACACTTTGTTAGCTTCTTGCCTTGTGCACAGAAGTAGGTCTCTAGAAAGCATCTGGCTCAAAATCAGTCCTGGGAAGCAGAATGGGGCATAGCTGTCATAGAGATAACTGGATTAAGTTTCATGACTGCATTCTTGCACACTGCTATTCTTTTGGGGGATTATTCATGGCATCTATTTTAGGCTCTCCTCTGTAGGTTGGTAAGATAGGAAGTCAGTCTCCCTGTGCTCTGTTTAGAGCCAATAGAGGAAAACATTCTAAGCTGCCTCTAAGTTTCACTGACTTGTACAGAGGGATTCAGTTCCTAATTTAGATCCCTAATGTTGACTATTTAAATCTCTTATGTGTTTTCACATCACCAGCTATGTCAGAATTGCTATTCATCATTGACAACTAAGAATGTAATCTCCCACTGTTTCAATCAGACCTCAGAAGGCTCTGACTCAAACCCCATCTGCAAATACGAAGTTTTACAGATAAAGTATTCCTCAGTCCTTATTTATTTACTTATTACTAAGCACAGCAAGGCATACCAACATGTTATCTGTTGGAAAATGCATGATTATTTCTTTTATGTGCAGTTCTGTTTCTAAACAGCCATCCGAAATTTGTCCAAACTTTTCTGGGCTCTACCCAAAAGACAACTTATTCAAGTGGGGTCTGAAAATTTAATAACAAATGTTATTCCAACTTTGTGCAGTAGCACTACAACTGCATGATTACCCTTAAAGGAGAACCTTTGCAGTACAGATGACTATGGTACCCTGCTGAGTTAATGGAAAGAACAACCTGAAATTACTCAAGTAATATATATCAGTTAAACTGAGGTGGCTAAACTCCATCACCCAAACTCTGAAATCTGAGAGAAACTTGGAAGTAAGTCATGTATTTCTCCACTCCTTTTAAGTTAGGCAGGCAGCAGCAAGAAAGATAGTAGGGTGAAGAACTGCCTAAAAAGAACAGGAATGTAAAAAATAGGACTGAAATTACATCTAGACAATCCCCAAACGTTTCTCTTCCAAGTCAAACTTTTTGCTATGTCTTAAGGAACAGGAAAAAAGCCAGAGCTTACTGACAATGAACAGAAACAATTTTTCCTGTTTGTACTTTTATTGTAAACTAGCAAAAGACAAGGACAGACAACCTGTTATCCATACCTGACAGAAACCTGCAGACTAGAGTAGGGAACACAGTTTTCAGCACAAGGAAGCAGCTTACTTCAAAGATGTAGTAACCTGCAGAAACACGACAAAAAGAAAAATGTAGCTATTTTAAAAAAATCAATGCTGTGTATGTGTAAATATTTTCATGAAGTAAATTGTAAACCAAATTAAAAATGTTAACAGCAAAAAATGGATCCCATCCTCTGGATGTGCCAGGACAGCTTTTTATCTACTGGCTTATTAGTATAAATGTGGAGATGAGTAGCATACCTTTACATTTTAAGATGGAGTTGCTCTATGGATGGAAGAACTGATTTCTCTCCTTTTTCACTTTCCAGCTAATATAGGCAGGGAGAAAATCAGGGACTCTTGCCACATGTGGGAGTGATGGAGAGTTGTCTTAGAAAATGGCTTCCCCACACTACTGAGACCTTGATTGTAGAAATATTGGCTTTATAATGTGTTATAGTATTGCTGGAGTTACTGCTATGTTACTACTAAATCCAGAAAAACAATTGAAGGGATATTAAATATAATAATTTCATACTGCTTGTTAGGGAATTGTCTCTGCATTGATATCATAGAATCACAGTCATAGAATGTTAGGTTGGAAGGAACCTTGAGGATCATCTGGTCTAATATTATTGTTCATATGAGATGTCTCAGCACCCCACCAAACTGAGGTTTAAAACTTTCCAAAGTGAAGGAATACACCACTTCCCTGGGATACCATTCCAGTGTCTGACTGTTCTCATAGAGAAAAAATTTCCTCTTGTGCTCAATCAGCATCTCCCCAGGAGCAACTTGTGCCCATTGCCCCTTGTCTTGTCTGTGTGACTTCTTTTAAACAGGGAGTCCCCATCTTCTTTGTCGCTGCCCTCTAAGTGCTGGGACATTGTAATAAGGTCTCCCCTAAGCCTTCTCTTCTCAAGGCTGAACAGATCCAGTTTTCTCAGCCCCTCCATAAGGCAGGTAACTCTAGTCCTCTGATCATCCCTGTGGCTCTTCTCTGGACTCCCTCCAGCCTATCCACATCCTTTTTGAAGAGCGTGGACTAAAGCTGAACAGAATACTCCAGATGCAGCCTGAGAAGCACCAAGTAGAGCAGGATGATGACTTCTTTGTCTCTTCTGGTGATGCCCTTGTGGATGCAGCCCAGCATCCTCTTGGCTTTCCTTGCTGCTGCAGCACACTCTTCACTCACGTTGGGCCTCTTGTCCATCAAGATGCACAGGTTCCTTTCAACAAGGCTGCTCTCTAGCCAAGTGGATCCCAGTATGAACTGCACTCCTGTGTTATGTGTTCCCAGGTGCAAGATCTTGCACTTCTCTCCACTGAACTTCATAGAGTTCCTCTTAGCCCCCTGCTCCAGACTAAGTCATCCTGGAGGGTGGCTCTCCCTTCTGGTTTGTCAGCCTCTCCATTCATCTTGGTGTCATCAGTGAATTTCATCCCAACATTAAAGTTTCTTATGAAGATGTTAAACAGCATCTGGCCCAATATTCATCCTTGGGGACTCCACTGCTGGCCCATTGCTAATTGGATGATGAACTATTTACTATTATCCTCCGGGTGCAGTCTCAGCCAGTTCCCCAACCTCCACACAGACCTTTTGTTCGTGTGTCTGAAAGGAGGATACCATGACTCTTCTTCTGTCTTTCATTCACAGAATCAGTTTAACTTTGTGTTCCTGGATTTCTGTGGCAGAAGCACATGCAGTCACACAGCAAGACTGATGCATTTGAAACACTGGGCTTGTTAGGTGGCACAGCCCATTTGGCTTAAACGTCACAGTACTGGCTGCATGGGACCCATGGAAAATGTACAGTTCTGATCCACTCATTCACTGTCTGCATCTCCAATCCCTGATTGTCTTCTTTATTCAGTTGTTACAGTGCTGTGATAGTCAAACTCCCTATAAAATATAGAATCATAGAATTGCTGGGAAATACCTTCAAGATCATTGAGTCCAGCCTCGTCCTAACCTTATTACCCATTCCCCGATGACATCAAATAAGTTTCTTTGTGTCAAAGAGTTGTTAGTGGCAAATCTCAGTGCTCAAAGTCAGAAATTCTCATGAAATTTTAACACACAAAAAAAGACAACCACTCTCCTAGATCTTTGCTTTGCAAAGATATCTTATCTAATGTTAATAAGTGTCAGCCATATCAATTGCACAGAAGCCTAGTTTCTCTAAAGGGTCCTCTCATATTATGCTGCAAAATCTTACAAACACTGCAAAATCAAACACTGACAGTTCTTAAACAAACAAATCAGTACAGAGCCCTCTGCCTTTGCAACCTGGTTGTAAGTGAAAGATGTCTCCAAATCTCCCTGAATGGGAGTGCTAGCATTTATAGCTTGCCAAGTAAATTGTTTTTCATCCAGTACCTCCCAGAAGCTCAGTTTGGCTACTTCCATCAGTAAGTAAACCAACTGGGTTCATTCAAAATACAGCACTTTTTTGCACCCCTCAGGTGCTTCTTAAAAGCCCTTACTCTTTTCAGCAGCAAAAACTTATTGAAATGGAAGTTTTGAGTTGTGTGAGTATGTAGCACCTCAGATAATGGGGGTCTGGTTGTAGAATGAATACAGAGGTTCAGTGTTGGTCATCTACTGGGGTCTTGGAACAAACAGGTGATTGATGGAAATAAGGATGAAAGTGTTTTGCACTTTGTCTGGGGCAGGGGAGTGTGAGGGTATATACCTCAAGTATGGATTTTCTGTCAGTGATGTCATTAAAAATCAGATATTGCACTCTGAAGGTAACTTACTGTGAATACATCCATCTCCAAAGGCATGGAGTATGGAGCAGCTGGTGAGCTTAAAATTAGACTTCAGCTCATTGCCTACTACATTCTTCTGGGTATGGTGGAAACATAAAGCCCATCATTGTTCTTTCTGCATGGAACACTCACTGTTCTATCTAGATCAAAGCTATCAAATTATTAAATATCAGCTTTCAGAGTGGGGAAAAGAGGATGGGGACGGTGGCAGTAGAGATGAGGAACGGAAGGCAGTACAGTTTAGTCATGAAAGGAAAAGGATATTCCACTAATGCACCAAAAGGCAAAAACAATTTTACTTTTTTGGGAAAATCATATGCCTGTAGAGACATTGTTAATTGGGATAAAGGTCTTGAAGCCAGGTGAAATAAATAATTAATACACTGAAAAATTGATACTGGCTAGACTGCTGCCTGTTGGCTGTGGGAAGACAATATAAAGTAAATACAAGAAATAGTCAAGATAGACAAAATATGAAAATTATTATAGCAACATCTACAGCAAACAAAATCTGCAACGAAGAAAAGAATACACTAAGCTCAGGGTAGCTGCCACGATGGAAAGAGTTCCTAGCACACTATGAAGATTGTCAATACTCATTCAGCTGCTAAACCTGATGGCAAGTTCTGCTTGAGCAACCTGATCCAGTGGGAGGTGTCCCTGTCCATGCAGGGGGGCTGGAACTAGAAGATCTGTAAGATCCCTTCCAACCATTCTATGATTCTGTAAGCATCATTGTTCTTCTCTACCTGGGGAAAGCTGAAGGCCACCTGCACAGAGTCTGATTTTGAGAGAAAGAACACCCTCACATGAACTCCCAATTTTTCAGTTAATGGATTAAACTTACATGTCTTAACATTACATTCACAGATATTGTTGAGCAAGGGATGACCTCAGGAGAGGGGAAGATGGCTGTTTAATGAATCAAGAAACATCATCAGTTTGCCACTTCGTGAGTCAACATCTAGGATGTCTTTTCGCTTGCTCCAGTGTCATTTTATTGACTGAAGCTCTCACAGCACATGGACACAGAAATCCCTCTTTCCCTCCGTGGTCTTCACAGTTCTCCCAGAGCCCCATTTTTTGGGACAGATTAATGTTAGCAGATGAGCACCTTTGCAGGACTGAGCACCTCCAAAGCTGCCATGATTTGGGAGGAATCCACTCCTCCTAGGGCACCAGGGAGATGCTTCAGCATACTGTGAAAAGGATATATTTTTACCCAGAAAGAATAAATGCCTCACCTGCCTTCCATTGAGCTCCTCAGCTAACCATGCTCAGGGTACCCAACTTCTTGTACTGAAGGGAGATTCAGAGGCAAATCAAACAGGTGACAGACAGGAGATCAAAAGCTGTCAGCTGGAAAGCCATGACATTAGCTCTAACAGAGCACATCTCAATGTATTATAATGCATTAGAAGTATTAAAGAACTTCAGCTTGCATAGTTTGGAAGTTAAAAGCATAAAGGGCATTTGCCTTTTAATAATGTTTTTATGAGCTGCCTGAGTGGTTTGCAAGCAGTTCAGTACCCACACTGCATACTCTTACTGCTGTATTTTCTAGAAGACTGCTTAGGAAACACAAGAAAGAAAATTAGTGTGATCAAACTGAAATTACAATACACAATTGCAGTTCTGATAATGCTCTACCCAGCTAATACAAATAGACTGGAAGAAATTAATGCAACAAGATACATCTGAAAAACTAAGCAGTGTTTAGTTTTTTAAGCCATACCCTTCCCTTACAGGTATCTTTTTTAATAGATCTGTGCTTCACTTGCATGGCTTATAATGTGAATGGAAATCTGAATTGATCTAGAGAAGGAAATGTGTTTGAGTTCTTTTGTTGGACCTCTGTGCAGCTGTCTCCAACTAAATATTTTGCTCCTTCTCAGGGCTAATTTGATCATCCTGAAAAGTCACAAGCCAATGGACTACCTAATCTTGCAAGATAACTTTACTCATTTTCAATCATATTTCCAAATTTTTAAGCACCTGCTCATTAATATAATAAATATATTTTCAAATAAGCTCTTTGGCAGGTAAGCATTTTTTTCAGGAAGCACTGTTTCCACAACGCATTTTTTCATACTTTTGCAGAAAACGTTATGGAAAAGATAGTGGCATCAGAAATTCATTGGCTTGCTGGATTTACACAGTCTATGGCTTTTGTTACCCATTTCTCCTAAGAGATTTCTAAAAATATCACATCCCTTCTTGGTTGACCAGTCATTCATCCAGAAGTGGAGAAAGACACTTGAATCTGCATGAAGCTTTTCCCACAGTGTTACATTTTTCATGTGGATTATAAATAAATATGAAAGTTCATATACATTCAGTATTTTGGAAAAGATTCCAGTTTCAGAAGAACTTTGCTAGAATGCTGACTGAGGATGTAGAAGAGAAACAAGTAAATTTATTTTAGCTTTTAATGAGAGTTGTTTAAACTCAACACTCATCAGTCTCACCTGCAGGGAAAATTCAGCTTTCTGGATATTCATCTCAAAGATACACAGACTTCTTTGGTCAGGAAGAGAAGACAGGCATTTTGTTAAGACTAATTCCTTTATGATTTAGCATGCTGTGGTTTCATTTTTGGGCTAGGATTGTAACCTCGACACAGCTGCTGGAAGGCATAGCCTTTGAACCAAAAAGCTCATCTCTTCCAAAGACTCTTGACACTGGTGGAAAACTTTGGACCATTTTAGCGAAGTTCCACACAGGTCTCGGGGGCTCTTCGTGCCTGGGTATCTGTCTCATGTTGAACTCTTTGGGATCCCAGGGAAGGGGTGTGTAGATCCAGCACTGTCAGAGGGGTCTGTCTTGGCTGCACCAACAAACATGTGATGCATAAATCTATGCATAAGTCCACAGCCCAAAAACATGGTGTTATGAGTAGCATTAGCACACCCTTTATTTCCATTTACATTAGTAACCTGCTGTGGGAAAACAGAGCAGCATCATAGCTAAGTCTTTCTAGCAAAAAGCTGGTCCTGTTTAACATATCTTTTCAAACATAAGATGTTTAACATATCTTTTCAAAACCAAATAACTTTCTTCAGAGCATCCCATTTTCTGGACAAGGCAGACTGCAAGAACAGTTGGGTTTATATTCCTATTACGCTTGGCACACACAGTGCAGCACTAGGAAACCTAATGGGCAAGAGGTGAACTCAGGCTTTTCTTTGGAGCCCCAGAGCAAAAGCAGACATTAGGTGGCTGATATTTTTATAACCTTTCTTATGTCCCAATGGTAGGTCTGAATGTGCTTTGTAGATACACTCGGTAGCCATCAGATTGAGATATGCATTTTTTATATTGGCAGCAGTTGGTGTTTGCTGTGTCACTTTGAAGGAAGGCTTAATTCTTATTTTGACAGCTACAGAATTGTTCTATGGTCCTGAAGGGACTGATTATGGTTTTCCTACCTTCAGTATGTTTCAGACATTCAAATCCTAATGACAGTTGTGTTACATTTTTTTATTTTTTTTTTAAAATAAAATATTGTTGCAGTCAAGCTGCATAATCCTTTGGGTCCAGCATTTCAGCATTAAGGGAAGAAAGTGGATTTCTTTCTGAATTGCTTGGAAAACATGTTACCTCTAAATTATGTGGATTTCTGTTTGATTCCCTGCTGAAAGTACAGGCAGAATTGTCATCTGAGAGAGGGGACACTTATGTTACAGTTGCACTACATGAAAGCTTGATTTTTGTTGACAAATGAAGGTAGGTGTGTGGGCTTTTTTACCTGGCTTCTTTGTCTGCTGGCAGTTAATGGTGAGAGACAAGACTGCGTGAGCACGATGCCTCCAGCAGCATGGCTGTAATGGCTCCACTTTACTCAGAATCATGGTTTAGGACCTCATTAGCTCCCATTAAAAGACAAGCCTTTAAACTTTTGACATTACACGTACAAATGCATCACGAGCACCTTTGAGTGCATCATTTGTGCTGCAGTATTTCTAAGTGCAATCAAATGGAAATTAAGCTGGAAAGAGCCCTTGCACTCACTAAAAAGCACTGAAAACAATCAGCTACATTAAGAAAGCAAGCATTTTCTTTGTTCTCTTCTTTCATATTAAAGCAGTGATCTTTCTTGTTGTTCTGAGTTAGGTTGTTTTCATGCCACTGACCATAAAACATGCTTCTTTTCCCCATCTTTCCAAAGGGCTATAGGACAAAACACCCAGCACTTCCATGCAGTACTTCCTCACCTGCCAATATGAACAACTCATGCTCAAGGTTTCCTGTGAAGAGTCACTTCCCTTAACTCCATTGCCTACCTGGTTACTAAATGCTTACTAAGGTTTAACAGGTTTTATGGCATTCATGTCACAGATATCACGTGGTGTTTCAGAGATTTAGTTCTAATAAAATCAAATGCTGAGAAGTCCATTTTGTCCAAGTTCAGCTCAATTAGAGACTTGAGATCCAGACCACATGTAATGAAATCTTCAGCCTGTTCTGGCACTGCTGTCTATTTAATGGGAAGCAGCTCAATACACTTCTGCATTTGCTACCTTCTGCACATGGTGATTTTACAATGCAATTCTCCAGTGAATCAGACCAGTATGCTTTTATTCATGCTATCAGAAAACACCAGGGGAGACAAAGAAGGTATGAAAATGGGAATGAATGTTGTTGTACTGTTCTGTAGTAGCCAGTTGGACAAAATTGAGCTGCAGCATGCAAGATCACTGCTTGAGCATCATGCAAATCTGACTACAGTTTGCCAGAGATGAGGAAAGCAAACTTTAGTTTTCCTATTCCTACTTACACTAAAGCATCTATATCATGAATATCTGAGCTTGCTGAGAGAAAATTTTAAGAAGTGTGAGTATTTGGTGACTATAATGACCAGAATGTGTGAATTACACCAAGAGGAAATACTTCCAGGGTAGTCCACATTTAAAGGTGAGAATAGCCAGGCAGCTGCTGCTGTGGCCAAGATATAAACATGCAGTCCTTAAAATACTTGAGATAAGACTGCCAAAACAGATCAGTATGGGGAATTGAGAGGAAATAATGAAAAAATTCTCTGTACAAGATGTTGGGGAAAATTAGAATTAAAATGGACTTTACTGGTATTTGCTCTCTTAGAAGGTATATTTCTTCTCAAAAGCGTTAGAGGCACAGCAGCACTTGAAACTAATGAAGAAGCATTGAGTTACAAATGGTGTGATTTCTGTGTCCTTTGGGGAGACATGTTCTGATTTTCCAATGCATAGGTAAGAGAAGCTGATGCACAGGAGCTTATGTCCTGCATTTACACTAACTGAGGCCAGCCTCCCCTATGGAGGATTTTCCCCCCACTGCTTTTGTTCTTTCTATTTGTTCTGCTCTGCCTGAAGAAGAGAAGGGGAGTTAAATTAATGAGTTGCATTTTAAATACCCTTTCCCAACAGTTAAATAATAGTGAACAAGCACCTGACCTTGATTAATTTTGACTGAGATATTCAGGCATATATTAGATATTTGAAGCTTGCTTTCTAGTCTACTGGCACAGAACACAACACAAGGGGACCCTTAACTATGGTTTCCACTGGTTTGCACTTACCTGTTGTGTAAACAGATCCTGGAACTCTTTGTTCACCCTTCCAGTCCCAGACTGAAACTGCATTCAACTGGTTCACATGGTTCAAAAAAATTTCTCTCTTTACACAGAAATTCCCACTGAGCAACTGCATGCAGAAATATTATAGTTGATCTAGCAGACCATATGCTCATTTACGTGTCAGTAACACAAGACAGGAAGTAAGAACTTTGCTCTAACACTCAGGATTATCAGCTTCATCTGCCTCCACCTGTTGTCACTAAGGGGAACTGCCAGTCCCAAACCTCAGTATTGGAAAGTCTGAAGAAGGAACATTTGAAAATAATTTGCCTTTACTTTCCTTACTGTTTCATGATACATCCTGATTTCACAAGAAAACCGTTCTTCAATCAGTTCTTCAGCTTTCCACATGGACTGAAACCATGATAACTTTGTATTATAAGACAAGTCCTCCTCCTTGCTCATCCTGTATTGTATTTGATGCTGTTCCATTTCTCCTGCCTTGTTTTGGTGGGTGCTCTGCACCCCCCACTGCAGCACTGCCTGTGCCCCTTCAGCTGTATCACCAGAGCCAGGATGGGGTAGGAAGGAATGGTAGGAAGAAATGTATTAATAAAGGTAAATTAATTAAAAACAATGCCTTTTGCAGTGGCAGTGCATTCTGAATTTTATCTCCTAGGAACCTGTTCTCCAGCCCTCTTGCAAGCACTATTTCTGAAGAGGCTGAGGTTGCACAGTGCACGCTTTTCTCAGTCCTTCATCTTTTAACCTGGATCAGCTCTGGAGTGAGACTGTAGCATCACTAAACCCACCCTTTACAACATCCAGCTAACAGGGCCTGCCTCATCTCAGGTGGAGCAAAGACCTCAAAATAGAAAAATAAGAAATGCAGTAAAGAAATAAAGCAATCACCCTGAGCAACAAAATTTCTTGTTACTTCCTATGAGCCAGAAAGAGAAAAAAAAGTATCAATTCTTTAAAAAATCAGGAAAAAAGCATCTCAGAAAAAAATCCACAAACTTTAACAAGGGGACTGAGCAAGTTTCCTCTTGAAAATTTTATAGTGGGTTTTGTTTCATCCATGACATCTTTTTTTGTGCTCTGCTCCAGGCTGCCAGGAGTAGGGCAATACATGTGGTTAGTACAGGTGGCAAACCTGCTGTCTCCTGTGTGCTCCAGAGCAAGCACTGCAGCAGAGCAAAATGCTGATTCTCCTTGCTGATTCCCTGCAAAAGCTACCACAGCCTGCATTTTGGCTCTCACAACTCTCCCCTTTGCCAGGGATTCTCTGGCAGAGAGCATCATCTAAGCACAACCATGTCTGCTCTGCAGAAGCACTTCTAAAGGAGTGAAAATTCAGGGTGGCTGGGTTTAAAAACCCATCGCCAACACCATGCCCAGACTCTCTGTAGTGCAAGAGCCTGCAGACAGCAACGAACGCAAGGCACCTGGAGTGATTGCAAATAGGACAAATGGGCTACCCAGGTGCAAGGGGGACTCTTGGCCCAGGCTCTTAGCACCTCCCCTGCTCCATGTGCAGCCCTTCACTGCACCACAGCTGCTTGGAGAGACCTTGCCAACATAGGATTTTGCAGAGGCACTGCAATGGGCTCCTGGGGGCTCAGTGTTGTAAAAGCTAAAATAAAAGAATTTTAAAATGAATTCTCTAGCTATCTTACAGGTATCTTGTCTTACAGGTGCCCAGAGAAGGTACATAACCTAGATCACCACCAGCTGCTGAGTGAGAGCCAAAGAGCAAGTACATTTTCTAGCTAACATGGTCAGAAAATTATTTCTAGTACAGGGAATACTTGCAAAGCCACATGTGATATTTTCAATGGAAAGCACTGGCTCAGGGATGAATGGAAGTAAGGATGTAACAAAATGAATTGCAGGGGTGTCTGTGCCAGCCAGGTAAGGTTCCCCTGTGCTTGCCTCTCTCCCCTGTGCCTGTCCTTGAGACAACCTACCACTTCAGGAGACCTGAGTACACTCGAATCTCAATTGCCCTGTAACAAAATCAGGTAGGGAGTTTATTAACTAGCAAGGAAAGTTCATGGTGCTGACTCTTATTATCTGAGAGCACATCAAGGGTGACATTCAGCAATAATGGCAGAGCAGTGATGTCGGCCTCATCACTTCAAAAATCAAAGGCAGGACCCTAGTGCTGTAATAAAGTAGTGATGCCATTTTTGTTTTTAAGAAAAAGTCACTGTGTTGTAAGCAGGTGTTAGTAAACTGCTGGTTCTGATACCCCCAGAGGATATTCACAGCGGAACGGTGGGTCACAGGAATGCACATGGTGAGGTCCCAGAAAAATGGTCCATGTGAAATGCTCAGCCCTGACAAGGAACTTGCACTCCCTCTCTTGCCTTACACGATGTTGCTGCTACCACGGTGCTTTGGGCAGCCTGGGGCTGTCAACAAAGCAGAGCAAAACATCCCTCATTAAAATGGAATCACTGAATCACTCTGTAAGTGACACGAAAAGAGAGATAAAACTTCAGTAAGAGGCACAGCTGTACCTTATAGTCATGGATCACCACATCCAACTTAATAAGACTGTTCTCATTGGGGAAAAAAAGGATCAAACTGCAGCTGAGGTGATTAGTGAAGCTTTTTAACCTACAGCAGCTTACCAGAAATTTGCTTGCTACTACTGATAGAAGAGGCTTTCAGCATTTTTAGGGTGTCTAAGGGAAGAGTGGAGTCAGCAGTAAAAATCAGATAGAGATATTTTCTTGCAAACTTGCTAGCAGATTTTTGTCTTAACCTCCTTAGTTGTAAGGAAAGAAATACCCTGAAGTTTGCAAAAGGTACATTCCATTGGCAATGCCATCAAGTCATTGAATTTCTGTGGACAGATCAACTGGGACAGTTTTAACCTCTCTCTATTCCCATTACCTCCATCTCTTTTCTGTAATGGACCTCTATCACTGTGAAGGTGAAATTTGTCTCACAGCAGCAGCAATCTCACATTCAGATTTATCTCTCCAAGGGCAGTTTTCCACATTTTTGTGCTTGTCAGTCACTTGAGGCAGCTCCCACCACCCAAGCTGCTGCAGGAGCCCAGGGGTTCCTTTGCTCAACTGTGTCAAGGCAATACCTGCCCTCAGCCATCCCACAAAAAAAAAAAAAAATTCAAAGGGGTTTTATTGAGCATGACAGTCTTGGGTAAAATGAGTCTTTAGGGCCCAGGTTTTTCACAGGTTTTTTCAGTACCTGCTGAATTTCCCCACCCTGGATGCTATAATTCTACCTTCAGTGTGTTTCAGCCTCCTCTAGGAAAAACAGGCTCCTTCTCCTCCTCAGTCATGTTCGTGGGCTTTTTGATAAATGTTTTAAAATATTGCATTTTGAAACACTGGCAGGTTGGTAAAGGTAGACACTGGTTCTGCCTTTGAAGACTGGCTGAGGTCATGCTGGTTACAGGAAGGAGGCAGCTGAAGAGCTGCAGACCTGCTCTGTTCATGGGGCTTCAAATAGTGCAAACTCCAGCAGCCCATTTTTTTCCCTCCCTCTGCACCCCAGGAAATCCATCTTTAGTCCCTACCTCTTGACTACTTTTCCTTATTATTGAAGTCTTACAGAATTTTAAATTTTTTTTCTTAAGAACTCCATGTCTACTTAAAAGCAAGCTGCTGCCACCTCCATCACACTAGTGCAATGTCTTCAATAAGGAATCACTTGCCTGCATTGTTTTGTAAATACATATTTGGCTCCTGTTAAAAGTCACAAATTGTCCTTTGCTGCAGTTTTTATTTTCTGTTTGAAAGAGAATATGTCATTAATTGATTTTTACCTATTTTTCTGAGGAATTAAATAATCCACACTGTTGCCTAGCAATGCAGACACATACCACTTCTTGGGTTAAAAAAAAAAAAATATTAAGAAAGGAATAGCAATGACAAACTCACACATGATTACAAGTGAAGGTTGATTATGACTGTTTTCAGGAATTAAATTGGTGCCATTTGGCCTATGAACATTCATCAGTGAAAGAACACAAGTATTTTAATATGCAAGCTACCAGCTTAGTAAGAAGCAGTGAGTATACCAGCAGTAATGAGAACACCAAGGTTTAGAATACTGTATCTGCTACATTTCCAATACCTGAATTTTACCACTTAGGACACCAATGGTGTAACCCAGTGACATGGACCAGCTGTGAGCTTGCCAAAAACAACCGGGTAAAGTGTGATCTGGTGAGATCACTGCTGAATCAGGTGACTTCTAAACATTAACTTCTACTGCAGCAATTAAAATTACATTATGAATTTAACTCTGTCATCATGGCTGTAGTTGTACGATACGTGGGTGAGGAGGATTCATCTACCACTGACTAAAGGCTGGTTGGTGATTAATGATCTATGCATCAGATCTATAGCACTGGCACACAGGCTTGGTGGGAAAGGGATGTTGTAGGCTAAAGCAATGTTGTGAAGGTGTGAAAAACATGAAGTCTGAAACGAGCAGTAGGATAACTGAAGGAAGACCAGCACGCTCATTGTCTAAATCACTAATAATTTTTACACCATGTACTTGTGGCACTGGAGGGGGAAGGACACAAAGCAAGAAATGGCCAGGTGCAAGAAATGATTCAGGGCAAGAAATGATTCAGGGCAAGAAATGAACACAGTGCTGCTAACAGATGGCACTTGCACATGTGCTTCATATTCTTAGCATGGGGGTAACCAGTTAGCTGTCTAGAGGGTGAATAATAGATTGAGTAACAGAAAGCAATGCACAGAAACAACAGATGAGAGTGTGTACAACAGGCAGCAGTAGCACAAATCCTTTGCCATGATTTGTAGGGTTGCTGCATTTCTTCCTGCACGCTGTGTGATCACCTGCACAGGGCACATTATTTACTGACTGGCCCTATGTGAAGTAACCTGTGTCTGCATGACAAGTCCTCTTAAGGTGTGCAGTTGGGTCAGCCTGAGAGAGTCTGATCCTTTGGAGAAATAGGGTAAGAAACACCCTCTGGAGCAGGCAGCAGAAGAGCCAAGGAGTGAGAAAAGTTGGTCTGGTGGTTGGTAGGACTGAAAAGGCAAGAGAGATTTCTGAAACCTGCAGAGGGCATGAAGGTGCTGTGTGAGGGAATGTTTCTACAACTGAAGGGTTTTGAGAAATCTGGCTAATTCAGTGCTGCATCTGCTTTGGCAAACACATGTGTGTTCAGGTCAGGAGCACACCCCAGAGGAGTGCGAGCTGAGCCCTTCATGGGGACTCAGAAACTCAGTACAAAGTGTTCTTTACATGTACCACTGGGGGAGAGGAACTTAGGCTGCCAGCACAAAGATGATGTGATTTTTAACCTTGCTTAAAAGCCTGGTTACCTGAAAAACTCATTCAAAGGCTTTCAAGGCAGTTTTAGTTGTCTTTAAAGCTCCCAAAGTACTTAAGGCTGTAGATACATTCATAAGTAATGCCGTGCAGTGGGAACAGGCCTGTAGCATGAGGAAGACAGAGTCAATATCCTCACTGTGCATTTGGCAGGGAGGTCTGCTTCAGCTGAGTAAATTCCATCATCACCCTCAGCCTGAGCACTGGCTGGCATCTATACGGTGTGGAAAGCACCTTTGGGTCAGGCAATGCAGAAGGGAAGGCTCATTCCCCTGTGGTTTCTCCATCATGTGGTCCAGTTAAGTGATGGCTGTCCACAGGTTTAAAAAAAACACTCCCAATGCAAACTAAAGAGCTGCTACAGGCATAACTGGAAGTGTGCTTCTAGACCTTCCCAAATTGCTTACACCAAGCAGGCAGCTCCACACTTCTCACCCAGAAAACCACCAGAACACTGGCCTATTTCTCACCTCACCTGCAAGATGTACCTCCAAAGCACATCCTAATGCTTTGGAAACGGATGAGAAAATGTTGGTGAGAAGAGGGAAATTAAACAGTAGACAGCAGGAGTGCCTTCCCTTCTGCCCTGCTTTCCTCTAGAGAACTCTGAGATGGGTAGACGAAAGGCATCCCCTGCTCCCTGCTCCTCCTCCAGAGGGAGGCTGAACTCCCATTTATCACCTTCTTGGCAGCTACTCAGACCATCAAAAGCTGGAGGATACCCTCAGGTGAAGCTCTACTGATGTGCATTACTTTGAACCAATGAATATTTCATTATTGGAGTGAGAGAGAACACGGATCAATAATTCAGGAGTAAGAAAAGGGGAAGGGGTGAGTTCGAACCACTGCTAGAGGATACATTTCACATTTCAAAACACTATTTCTTCAAAGACCATCTTAATTATATACCCCTACAATCTTTTCAACAAATTGTTAAAGCCACAGTACTTATTGGAGGAACAACCACCCTTTGCCCCATCATCCTAATCAATGAGTAAATAAGGTCTTCTGCTGCCTTGGGCCAGTGTGAGAGCAAAGACCTCAGACATAGTGTTAGGAGAGGTCCTTCCAGAGATCACCTGTGATCCAGCCTCCTTTTGGAGGCAGGTGAAGAGAAAAAATGAGGTTGGGAAACACTAGAAGAGGAAAGAAAAACCAGAATTAATGGAATGATAGAGTACTTAGGAGGAAGGCAAAGTAGTTACGTGCAACGGTGATACTATTTCTGTTCTAATTTCATTTTGAACTGAGCCTTGAACAAAAAAGAGAAAATAAAGGATTATTCATAAAGAAGAATAATCCTAGCTTTCTGGTGAAGGAAAACAAGTTTTACTTCTAAAAAATTAAGCTGAGATCTCAACTCCCAGCTAGAAGTACCACGAATTTCTGTAATTTTAAAGGAGATTAAAGAAACTAATTTTGCCCAACCCATGCCTGTTTGCTTGAAAATAATGTTCCAAATTGATTACTGCTCAAAAAATTTTGAAATAATTGAAATATCTTTTCTCCAAAAGCATACATTTCATGCCACAATCTTCTGATACTAGAATACCTTTATTACAGTAACATACAGCGATAGTTTTTAAATGTGTGAAATGATAGTATCAAAATAAAAGAACTTACCTCATCACTCTAAATTTTTTACATATGGATGGAAGTAATTTCTTTGTATGGCTTGTTTTTTCCTGACAAATTGCATGAAAAGTTTTTCCAACCTGCTCTCTCCATTTGTGGTGATCTGTGCAAGAGGAGCAATATGATGTGTTACTTGAAGTCACAGAACATTGGATTGATGGACATTTTCTTCCATGGACAGCACTTAAAACATTTATTCTATTTTACAGGGAGGTAAATTTCTTATTATCTTCTTTTGTTTTTCAAGAATCTTGCTGTACAGCAGCAGTACCAGCTTTTGCAGTTCCTTTCTAAAACTTGCAGCACTGTGAGGGCTCATTTGTTCAGCAAGAAGCAGAACAAAGGCTAAAATATCTTCCTAGATTTTCTCAGAAGAAAAAAAAAAAAAAAAAAAAGGAAAAAAAAAGAAAAGATGTCCTGAGGTGTATTTATTTTGATGAATGCAAAAGTATAAGCATAAGTAGGTTAACTTTAAGCTGACAGGGCAGGGTTAGTCATTAAATAATTAAGTTTGCTAATAAAATCCTGACAAAATTTCCACTAACTTCAGCAGCATTTCTCCCAAGGTGCTTTTGCAGGAGATATATTTCTTTTTACAGTGAGATAAAAGAGGAAGAGATAAAGAGTTCAATATTTGGCTCAGCTGGAATCAAGCCAACACACATAGGCACAAACCTGTATCTTCTCCAACACATTATTTGACCCACACCTCATGGAAAAGGTCCTGTCCAGCAGCACTGAGCCCAGCACACTGCAGAATGAGGCTTACCAAAAGTCCCCTCCACATCTCTCATGGAGAAGACTGAAACATTTAGGTTTATTAGGGATTAACACACATAGGTGTGGTTTTTTCCACGCAGCTCTACTCACAATAAGAAGATTATTTGAAGATTAATTTCTCTCAGTTAATTATAGGCATCTTTGGTAAGGATATGGGTATAGACCAAGACCTGCATCCAGTCGTGGGCTGACATGGCCATTTCAGATGAGTTCCTGTATAATCAATGGAGAGAAAAAAGCTCACTTTAATGGTGCAGCTCATCCAACCCATTTGCAGTGCCCCCCAGAGTGAACTATAGCCCAGAAGGCAGCAGGAGTGTTGTGCTTGTGAGAAACCAGCTCCAACACTTACAGGAATCTTGACCTGCCTGTCTGAATGGGTTGGTGTTAAATTAAGAGGGCAAGAAAAAAAATACAACCAAATTGTGTTGTCTGAGGCTTTCCCAGCTCCTCTAGTGTTCTGGGCTGACCATCCAGAGTCCCCTGACCTCAAGACTGGGGGAGCAAGGTACAAGCCTCAGTGGCTCACCTGCAGTGACATGTTTGCTTCTTTTATTACTTCTTCATTCAATTTTCTTTGCAGATTCATTCACAGGACTCATAAACATAATGACTGACATAATTTGGCGCTACACTGGAGATTTTATGGCTCCTGATATTGTCTGCAGAGTCGTTCGCTATTTCCAGGTATAGAAACCTTGAGCTTCCCTGTATGCCCAAGCTTGTGTGGCTTTGTGTCTCCACAGCAATAAATCCTAACAAAAAGGCTGCAGAGAGATTTTTCTAGCTTCAGAAGTGCTAAAGGCTAGAAGTTGGAACACCATTAATTAAAACATAATAAATCTTTCACATTTTGTAGACAAGCTGAGGGGGAAAAAAAGATCTGGGTGAATATACAAGGGTTTCTTTTATTTTATCTTTTTTCCAGTAAAAATTTTCAAATATTCCTACTTCATTGTTCTCGTTGACATTACTTTCTGCAATAAATGTGTCTCAACTGCTGTCTCACATACCTCTTGCCTCAGGTGGTCCTTCTCTACGCTTCCACTTACGTCCTCGTGTCACTAAGCATAGACCGATACCACGCCATAGTTTACCCAATGAAGTTCTTGCAAGGAGGTAGGAGAATTTCTGTACCTTGCTAATGCTATGATGTCTGTTATTGGGTAGCTTTTTCAATATTCTTAATTTTGTTGCCATGAATTATTCATTTCTGCTGTAGCAACACTGGGACTCCATTACAATTTTCCAAATGGCAAAGGAGCTGTGATTTAAAGATTTATTAAGCTGTACTTAGCCTTCAGCAGTTTTTATAAGCATTGTGTTAGCAAAGAATGAAATGGCATTTTAAAAAATAGAGAGGTTTTCATTATCTTCCCGCATTCTGAGATGGTTATTATGGGCCAAAGCTATCCCTCATGCAACTATACTGACTCTAGGAGCTGCAACAGCTATATTGTCTATCTATTCACACTAAGAAATAATTTGAATGGAGAGTACTGAGAATTCATACAATACAATGGTAGTACTGAGAATTCATACAATAGTATGATATATATATATACTATATATCATACATATGTGATATATATATATATATTGTTTCTTATAATTTCTTCTATTTGTTATTTTTACAGCACTCAATATATCCTGGCTGCTTAGCAGTACAGTTGAAAGACCATGATTTCTTTCCTACAGAGCCAAAGAGGGACATTAAGGATGTTCCACTGAGTGAATAAACTGAAATGGAATGTGGGGAGGAAGGGGTATGGTCACAATGACCATGAGGTCTGGAAGACACACTTTAATCAGATGCAAATATCATTCTTGTTTTGGAGTAATGATGACTTCTGCCAGCTTGCTTGATTCAGGTGATCAGACTAATGGTCCTTTCTAGCCTTAAAAACCTATGAATCAATTACAGCTTTGGTAGGTGTTGAAGTCTGAAAACTTCAAATACTTGTGTGAAATTTAGCTGCATATTCCCCAGTGTGCAGAGCAGCATTTTCAGAATGGGGAGACTGATATGAAGGTTTTCTCAGCAGGTGCTGGGATTCATGGTGTGCTCTGCAGCTCCCACTGATGTTGAGCCAGGCTGGGTATGGGCTCATCATCCACCTGAAGCAGCAACTGCCAGCTGAGTAGGGCAAGCTGTGAGACAGCCTTGCTAGCATTTCTCCATCATACATGGTACAGGAAAAGCAGCATTTGTTAAATTACCACCTGGGCCTGGGAAAGAATTCAATGCTTAGTCTTCACAAATGATTTTGAAGTTGGAAAAAAGGCCCCCAGACTACCTCAGATTTTTATACAAGCCTTTTTTTTTTTTTTTTTCTTAACACACTCCTGTCTCCTATACTTTTATTGTATTTTTTTCTTCTTTTCTTTTGAACATTTGGGAAGAGCAGACACTGCACCCCACCAAGGGGCAGCAGAGCCATCATCTGGATGCAGCTCTGACAGGGAAACAGGTCAAAAGCAAAGAGCTGGCAAAGCCCACCTGCTGCTGGCAAGGGCTGGCTACACACTGATGGACAGGCAAACACTGTGTTCAAAGTGAAGAAGGAGGCAGCTGTAAATTCAAAAGAACTATCTAGAGAGGTACATTTACTATACCAGCTTCCTGGAATATACATAAATATTCACCTTTTGCACCCAAATATTTCTAGCAGAGATGTCATATGGGAAGCTTTTGAAATGCCCTCTTAGCTGTTCTGCAGGCAAAGAACAATGAGCCTTACAGGATTTTATTATTGGTGATGACACAGAGAAACTTTAAAAACAGTTCTGAGTCATGTTGTGGCAAAATGAAACACTCATCTCCTTGAATCATTCAATCAAGAAACAGAAGAGCTGTTTTAAAAATTATTACTTCATGTAGCCCTGAATATTATTTGCTTTGAGAATGTTAAAAAAATATGATTTTTAAATTGTGATTTAGTTACTAGCCTCAGGTCATCTTAAAAAACATTTGTAATAGCTGTAATTTGCATGGCTTCTGAGAAAACAATAGTTAAACATTTTTTATTCACTTCACAAATACATAGGAGACCACAGAAAGTGCAGGATGTTAAAGAACTATATTTCCTAATCCTAACATTTTTACTGTCTGAGGTATTCAATTCGACAACCTAAAGAGTCATTGGAAACAAAATTCGTAAAATAAAGATTGAAAATAAAATAAACTGAGAAGCTATAGTTAAATATTTTACCATGTTGAAAAGGTGTATGCAAGCAACACATAAACTAATCAAAAGGTGACAACAGAACTGCTTAAGTAAAAGACAGAATCGAAGTAGGTGTTAAGTTGTCCCTTGCATGGTTTCTGGCTGCAAATGATGCTGAAGCCCATCACATCAATGAGATTCTGGAACAGCTCTCTCTCTGAATTTGAAGCCTACTTTTAAAATTGCACTCATGTTATAGAACAACAGTAGCACTGTGGGGAGGGGGGAGCAAAACTCCTCCCAAGAGGTGCCTCCCCACCACATGTTGCTGGGAGCAGACAGATGTGCAAAAAAAACCTGCTGCTACAAAGCACAGATGGCAGAAGGGGAACCAAGGGGATGGTGACACAAAAACGTCCTTTAGGAAAGCCAGTGCTAGAACTCCAAACTGAGTTTTCCACTCCAAACCAGGCCGTTAGTCTTGACCACTCCAGTATGAAAAATTTCATTTAAAGAGCAATGTTGTTTTTCAAGGAAAATACTGAGCCTGGCTGAATGGAATACCAAATTTCAAAAGCTGTTTTGCTTTTTTTTAAGTTCCATTTATAATTCATGTAGATCTCATTATATGATTTGCTGGCATTTAGAAAATATTAAAGCATTCACAAAAAACAAACAAACAAAACAAAACACAAAAACAACCAACCAAACAAAAACCCCACACTATACATAAAAACAAAACCCACACTAAAAAAACTTGCTTGTGAGACAACCACTTCAGATTAGTATGATAAAATAAAAATCCACTTGTGTAGATGCTGTCAGTGCCCTGTAAAGCACTTCTCTCTATCAAGGCCATATTTTAACCAAACACAAGGATTATTTAGAAACAAGAATAAATGAACATTGATGGTAATGTTTTATAAAACACAAAGATAAAACATCACACTTGCCCAACCCAAATTGCTCAGTTGTCTTCAAATTAAGGACATTTCTAAAATAAAGTATGTTACCCAAGAGTGATCATTTCCTCTTGGAAACAGACCCAAGGACTCCACTGAATCTTGTATGTATGTATTTAAGTAGCTATCTCACAACAAAAAAATCATTTCTGTCAGGAACTATTTTGTGAAAATTACTGTTAATATTCCTTTTTCTAAATTTATTCTGTTATTCTTTGGGAAACTACAGTTCTCCTTTTCCTGTGCGATATCTACAATCTTTAACCTTCTCACTTATGCAGATGCCCTTACAGTTCCCTTAAAGCTTAGATTATCAAGACTATGTTTTGCTGAACATGGGTAGCATTTAAAATTGAGCAGAACAAGTTAATATTTGCAACTGATGTTTTATAAATCATAAAATGACTTTCTTAATGTTTACCCCCCACACTTTCATATTGCTCTTTGAATTTAAAGGAGGAAAGACATTCTTCTTAAAATGCATAATTTAAAGGGATTTTCTGTTTCACACATGACCTTGGCTATTTTGTGCCATAATAAAGCATTTCAACACCAAAGCTTCCCAGATCAAAAAAACTGTCCCAGTCTGCTCCTCTCACAGTCTGACACAGGAGGAATAACTGCTGCTAAGAATCACTGATACTCCAGATATGTGAAAATGAAAGCCTTGGGCCTGTTTGCTCCAACAAATAGAATCATAGAATCATAGAATCATAGAATTGGCTGGGTTGGAAGGGACCTCAGAGATCATCAAGTCCAACCCTTGATCCATTACTGCTGCAGTTACCAGACCATGGCACTGAGTGCCACATCCAGTCTCTTTTTAAATATCTCCAGGGACAGAGAATCCACCACTTCCCGGGGCAGCCCATTCCAATGCTTGATCACCCTCTCAGTAAAGAAATTCTTTCTAATGTCCAACCTAAACCTCCCCTGGCACAACTTGAGACCATGCCCTCTTGTCTTGCTGAGAGTTGCCTGGAAAAAGAGACCAACCCCCACCTGGCTACACTCTCCTTTCAGGGAGTTGTAGAGAGTGATGAGGTCTCCTCTGAGCCTCCTCTTCTCCAGGCTGAACAGCCCCAGCTCCCTCAGCCTCTCCTCATAGGATCTGTGCTCAAGTCCCTTCACCAGCCTGGTTGCCCTCCTTTGGACCTGCTCCAGGACCTCAATATACTTCCTAAACTGAGGGGCCCAGAACTGGACACAGTACTCGAGGTGTGGCCACACCAGCCACAAAATCCCATGGGTGCCACCAGACATCATTTGATTTCCCACCAGTTTTCCCCATTGACAGCAGAGGGGACCAGAAGTCAAGGAGAAGCAGTAACACAAACCTGGCAAGAGTTCTGGGATCCTTCCCTCCAGATCCTCACCATGAGGTCCAGCAGGATCTCCTAGTCCATACCTGTCGTGGCTGATAAAACAGAACTGAGACTTGAGCACAAGCCCACCATCATCTGCCCATCAACAGCAGCTGGGTTTCATTCACACCATGATGAGGAGAACTGCATGGAGGTTCCTGTCCTCTTCAGGACTATGTTTCTTTAGGGTAGTAAAGCTTCAGCTGGAGGTTAAGGCAGCTGGTTGTGTAGTTTTATTCTGATTCTGAACTGAGGCATTTTCTCTTTCCTGATGGGGAATCTTTTTCAAGCTTTTTCATGACAAGGTGCATCAAAATGTTTAGTTTCCATTCCAAGAGGGACATTTCCCCTGCCAGTTCAACCAGCATGCTCCAACCTAGTTTGTATTTTAAGTATTCTTCCTAGTCTCAGCCTGTCTCTGTTATATGTATCACAAGGGCTCTTTTTCCCTGTCTTGGTGTCCTCCTGACCACTGCTTTGCTAGGCCAGGGTGAGAGCATGAAGTCAGGTCAGCCTGTGTTCCCTTACATTCCTTCATGGTGTTGTATTGGTGGCACAGAGGAACCTTTTACTCTCATGTTTCTGCTTTGCTGGCCCTGACCAGTGCATTTCTCACAATGTTTTAGACTCAATGAGCCCTTAGCATCTGTAAATCAAATATCACAGAATCACAGAATCACAGAATGACAGGGGATGGAAGGGACCTCTGAAGATCAGAGTCCAATCCCCCTGGCAGAGCAGGACCAAAACTGGGGCAGGTCACTCAGAAATACATCCAGACGGGTCTTGAAAGTCTCCAGAGAAGGAGACATTACAGCCTCTCTGGGGAGCCTGCTCTAGGGCTCTGTAAACCTTGTAGTAAAGAAATTCTTTCTCATGTTGAGGTGGAACTTCCTGTGCTCATCTTCAATCCATTGCCCCTCATCCTATCACAGGGCACAAGTGAGAAGAGGTTGAACCTTCCTTCTTGATGGCCAGCCCTCGTATATCTATACATATTATTTAGATAAATACAAGGCCATAATTATATGATTTTTTTTCTCATGAGAAGGAGATGAAATCCCCATTTTTCTTTGTAGTCTTTTCAGCATCAGCTGGCCACAGCCCAAAATTCTGTTACTTCACCCAATTTCCTTTTCCTTTCTTCCTACCAGCACTGCTACAAAGGGCCAGTCACACCAGCACCCCCCATTAACACCATCTGTTTGACTCTGTTACACAGAAAAACAAGCGAAAGTTCTTATTGGAGTGGCCTGGAGCCTCTCTTTCCTGTTTTCCATACCGACCCTGATTATTTTTGGGAAACGGCAGCTCTCCAATGGGGAAGTGCAGTGCTGGGCACTCTGGCCTGATGACTCCTACTGGATACCCTACATGACAGTGGTGGCTTTTCTGGTGTACTTCATTCCTCTGATCATTATCAGGTAAGCCTGAACTGCAGTCAGCAAGCGTGTGGTGAAAGCTGTCAGGTGTGCAATTAACTTAATGGTTTAATTTCTATTCTTTCATTATGGTGTCATTTCCATGCCTGCGTTATAGCTGCTTCAGTTTTTATCACATAATGCACAGGTCACTGTCCTTGCCCTGGATGTTCTCCATGCAGTATTAATAGCTACAGAAACGTTTTCTCTAAAAAAGGACTCAGTCTCTAAGTGTGCCCACTTATCTCCACAGATTCAGACTGGAAAGGTATCTTTAAAAATCCAGTAAGAATGTCTAGCTATTACGACAAAACACAGTTTTAATGAAAGAACAGAAACGCATGCTTAATTAAACTAAAATTAACTTGAAGTGCTCCACAGCTTCGTAATATGAGAAGAGTGCTGATTCACTAGGATGGGAATGAAATCTCCAAGCATTTGAAGCTGCCAACCAATCCTAAAATACAAGCACAAAAAAAGTTCTTCTAGTTCTGTAACAGAAAACCTCAGCTGCAAATATTTGAGACTGATTTGCCTGAAATCATGGAGACAACCTGCTTTTATATGGAGGTCAACTGATATCCCAGACCATGCTTGGTGATCAGTGAATTTTATTGCCTACCTCCTGGCTCCCGCCATTAGCCATGGTTAAACAAAAATTACCTAGCCGGGAGGAGCTAATAGTTCAAAGAAGCAGTCAAAAACTGCTGTGGAAAAGAAGTGAGGCTTCTTAACTGCTTTGAAAAGCTGTCAGTCACAGTAATTTGTTCTCTGAGCCCAGACATATTTCTTTCCTTTATTTCCCTTTTATGCTCTTCCAGTTGCAGAGTTACAATAAGATTTCTCACTGTCCATCTCTTCTTCTTAGTGGCAAAGAAGATTTTGCTGTGACTCTTTTTGCTCCCCACAATTTGGTGACATACTGTTTAGGCTCTCACCAGGGCAGATGTGTTTGTATGTCCCTTGGACATCTCTCATGGTCTATCAGCTCTCCCAGAAGGCAATGATTTGTGAATCTCCATTAGCTTCCTCCTCATTAGCATTCTAGGTGAGAACAGGGTGAGGGGAATGATCTTTTCTAGATGCTGACAGCATAAGCTACGTAGTAAAACCATATCATGACTTTAGCTCCTTTCCAGTTGAGCTGTACCTTGAAGTTTCTTACTATTTAATCACAGAGAATAGGTTCTTTAGCTTCTAATGGAAACAAGTTTCTCACAGAACCAAAACCACAGGACCATGGAAAACATGGTGCTGGAACTCATCCGTCTGACTTTTGAGAGAGATTCAATGTGGATCAGTGTTGGCCACTACAGAGAGGAGACAATTTTTTATATTTTGCTCATAACATATCAGTTTGCTAATCTTTCCATTTTTGTGATTGTACAGATTATACAGATATACAAACAAAATAATGAGAAGTTCTCCTTGAAGAAGTGGTGTGATCACAACAGAGAAATACTACAACCAGATTTTCCACTTGCTCTTCCTTTCTAGACAGGAACATTTACTTTGTATGTTTGCCTACATCTTAAAACCAACCTTTTTTAAAATTTAAAAAAAAAAAAAAAAGGATTATGTAAATAAAAATGTGGTTCTACAGCCAAGCACTAACTAACAGCAGAAAGAATAAATGCACACAGTGGAGACAAAAAGTTACTTAACTGTACAAAAAAATGGCACTAGAAAGCTTGGAGGTTGGCTGTTACTATGAGAGGACTTCTGGTATGAATTTTCTCAAGTAGCAGCCATCAGTAACTGCTAGCCAGCTTTGTGCTTTAGGAAAAGTCCCATAGCCTGTCCAGTTAGCAGTGATTCCAGTTTTTCACATGGGATGTATACTGGCTTGGAAAGAAAAGGCAAGCTGCACACCAACAAATTTTTGAGCTGCTGACATTATGCTCCCGCCCTCCTTGCCAAAGGGAGACACTCAAAACAGGTCAGCACTGTGCCTTGCTTTGCAGTAAATCCCCACAGGCAGGTTGTCAAGGAAGACATGAGGAAAGAGAAAGTCAGTGAAACCGGCATTTCATGAGATTTGACATCTGAGACATGAATAAAGTGCCCTAAAATTTTTGTCCATTTAACCTTAAGTAGCTCTCACATGAGAACTTTATGGCAGGACAGGAGCCTAAAGCACCAACCTTGGAGCCAAAGGGAAGAGCGGTGCCCATTTCCTGCCCAAACATATTCCTTGTTTCATTGAATACTGACACAAATGCTCTCACCCCCTTGCCAGCACAAGTCATAATCTTTACACATCCTAAGTTCTACCAAGCACTGTGAGGAGGAAAGGGGGGTGAGCCAGGAAAGGATTTTTTTGGTGCTCATTTATTTCTAGTTGTCAGTGGTGATATTTTCTTCAGACAATATAGACAATTGTCTGGAACCACCTAAAAAGAGGATTACCATCAGAGCAAGGTCAGCAGGGACGTTGTGAACAAATTCCATGCGGTGTTTTTGGAACATTTTTTTCAAGTTTCAAGCATACCACTGAAGGTTGCAACTACCCAGCTGATGCATCTGTAAAGCATCTGTCAACATAGCCTCAAGATGTGACATCAGTGTCTTTAAAATTTCTTGGCAGTCCAGGAGTCTAAAACTATTTCACCTACTGTGCTGCAGTATATAAATAATCTGGTAAGCAGTTTGAAGCTAAAGAACATTAGTTAGTTAGCTAGGCTGTTAGTGTCTGCAGGGACACGATTTCTCTGCAAAAGATTTGTTCCACTGAATACTTTGAGGCACGTGGTGGGTTTGTTGACAAACAAGTGCTGTTTCAGAGGGGTGAGAGAGGTCCTGTTCACTGTAGTTGTTTGTTACTCTGTCAAAAAAAAAAACAACTATAAAAATGGGCAGAGATATTTAGTAAATGAAGGAAGGCATTTTTGTGATTTTGTTTAATTTAATGGCCTTTTGCTGGAAGATGTTGTTAAAGAAAGGCCATAAAATAATGATGGAGAGGCAATCCATAAAAGTCAAGGATCAGTATCGAAGAATCTGGAAACACAAATAAGCCAGGAGCCAAGGCACACATCACACTTACTAAGGAATTAAAAAAAAAGAAAGAAAGAAAGAAAACAAAAAAGATTAAAATTAAAAAACAAGACCTTTCCTATTTCAGGTCATTTTGTTTGCACAGCTACTTTATTGTCTCTGCTGAAAAACTCTGATTTAGCTGCATGTCAGGTGCCTAATACAGTGTGGACCACTGGCTGGCAGAGTTAATTCTTAATTAGTTCTGCCACCTGAATTTGCTGAAAACATAACCTCTGGAGCAAAGTCTTTCACTGATGACAGCACTTTTCCTGGCGCAACTCATACAAAGTGCATGCAGAGGATAAAATTTTACTTTTCAGGTGCAGGATTTAATTCCCCATTAGATATGCTGCTCTGGCTGAGCAATTTTCACTTGCTACAGTCCAGGTACCATCATCTTTTAAGCTTCTCTCATCCATCCCTCAGCTCTCTTGGAAGAGCTGATTTCACATGTTCCTGACACAGGCTTCAGCTGACTCACAGGAGCTGTGTTATTCATAACTACACAGCCCATGGAATGAATTATTTAGCTGATAACCTTATGCTTGGTCTTGAAAACCCTTCCACCAGTGAGCTAATCCTCCAGGCATGGTGTGAGCAAACCCTATAGATTCCAAGCCATGACAGAGACCAGAAAAAAACAGCAATGTCTCTCAGTTTTAAAAAAAAAAAACTATACATAAAAAGGCAATCTATGAACAAAACTGCAATAGCCCTGAAAGATTTAAATACTTAGGAGGTCTGTTCCCAGCACTCCTTCACAACTGAAGAATTGGCAATCAGCTTGTGGTTTTGTGGTGAGTTTTTTATCTGATTATAATCTGAATGAACAAGACCTGAATAATAAAAAGAGAATGAAAAGCTGTGATTAGATTTTCAGCCCAAGTGTGTGGTTATTTTTGAGAGCTGAGAAAATGGGAGAATATCTGCTTTTTTCATATAGAAGCTCCCTTATCCCCACTATCTCACCATCCACAGATGATGAGAGATGATGGGAGAGCCACGGATCCAGCATAATGTTCCTCTTTACAACACTTAAAAATTTAGCCTGTTCTTCCCATTTGTTTAAACTAATCTACCACTTTCTCTGCAGTTGATATCATCAGCTTTCCAAACCCTGGAAAATTCAGAAAAATTAATTAGGCAACCTGCAGCAATTAGTTTTATCCTATTTTGGGACAAACATCAACAGCTAAAACCAAAGCCATTTCTCCTACACAAAAGTATGCCAAGCAAATCTCAGATGGTATCTGTGATAGCTAAATACAACTGGAACATTGCTGAACGAAAGTTAAATATGGGTCAAATCAAGATTACACCCTGCTCTCCTGCAAATATTTTCACCTAGCCCCCTCAGGTCCTGTGAAGCTGAGAGGCAGAAAAGCTGCTGGGTTTCTGTTCTGTATCATTAGTCTCTGCCAAGCCATAATTATATTCTAGCACTTGATAAGCCAGTAATTCAGAGTCTTTTTTTTTCTTTTATTCGAGATCGCCAAATATATTTTGTATATTTTAATTCACGAGTGTAATACATAGATTTTTGTCTAATACAATTCTAAATTCAGGTTAAAAAAATTGCAAGAGTTCCTCTTGAAGCATAGAGGAAAAACTGTCTATCTGCGGTAAAACAAAAAACAAAAAACCCAAACAAACAAATAAAACCCACAAAAAACATAAAAAAAAACAAAAAACAAAAAAACAAAAAAACAAAAAACAAACAAAAAAACAAACAAAAAAACAAACAAAAAACAAACAAACAAACAAACAAAAACAAAACAAAAAAAACAAAAACAAACAAAAAAAAAAAAAAAAAAAAAAAAAGAGAACATTTGCTTTGGAGCAACAGAAAAATTACTAGAAGGGAGAAACCTGAATCAGCTAAAAGGAAATGTATGGAACCAAAACCAAGGAATTGCAACAAAATAAAAAACACATGAAACAAAAGGCTTTCATCTGAATTTAACCAGATTAAGGAATTAAAAAAAAAAATCTAAAATTAAAAAAAGAAGAATCACTTTTTGAGCTTGATTCAACAAGCACACTGATTTTTGCCTCCGATTTCTATCCCTAAATACAAAAGCCTAAGTCTCACATATATTCTAACAAGTGGCCATCTAGTCAAATAGCTGTACACATGACAGTAGTGGTTTGTTCAGATGAAGTTACACATACCCTTTGTCTTTGGATATACAGAGCTGTATAAAACATAAAACATAATGCAGCTGCACCATTTTGCACAACAGAGTACAAGGAACAACAGACAGTGCTGGAAGATAAACACAAGCAACTAGCAGAGAGCTTACCTGTGCTTTTCCCATTGTAAAGATTCATTTTACTAATAAATACTGAAGCTGGGTGGAGTGCTATCATATTGAAATCCTTTATTTGAAAAAAATGTTGGCACATAAACAACTTTACCAGGAGACATTTTCTTTTCCAGAACAAAAATGATTTAGGAATTAAAACCAAAGATGGAGTGGGACTAGTCAAGGTACCATTTGCATCACTAACCATAAGTTAGTTATTTACACAGATGAAGAATGCTGTAATTATTAATGGGGCCAAATTATACAACACTATTTACTAATAACACTCTACAATAAGCATGCATCTTAGTCCTGCAGAATCTGGATCAAGCTATACTGCTTTTGGACATGGAATGAATTTAATTTGCCAAATTACACCCTTCGGCTGTACCATATTCTTGTATTTTCCTGACACCTCTGCAGATACACATCTCATCAGGGCTAAAAAAAAAATCACTGTATTTTCAGATCAACAGCCTTTTCTGTTCTGCAGTACTCACAGCCTGACTGGCTCCTTCTCAAAAAGGTTTAGATTATTTTCCCATCCAGGCTTGACTACTACACGTGAGGCTTTCTTCTGTTTCTTTAGCTTCCTACCTACAAATAAAGGGCCACAAAAACTCATACAATATTTTAATATCATAGTATCATACTACAGCACATACTTATATTGTCCTCAAGAATCCCCAGTGAGGTCTGGAAGGCCAGAGCACTGCACACTTACAGACATGGAGTGAACTGACAACATCTGTCCCTAACAAGCTATAAATCCTATGTCCCAGTGCTTTCAGTGGAGACAGGAGCAAGTAATATGCAGGCATGTTGTGTGTGCTAGAAAATTAGGTTCATGGCAATGCTTGCCATGCATGTGTGTATGCTGTGCTCTTAGATCTTGGCTGTGAGGGATGAGTAGCTTGATGTAGAGAGGAAGGAAAAGGGTTACAATATTGTCAGAATGGTGCAGACCATTGCAGAACACCCTCCTGTCCATCTGAATGCTGGTTGTCATCTGTCCCCACTCTAATCTTTGCTCATATGCCACTTCATTTTCCATCAAGTGGGAATTTCCTCCCACCCTTTGAGATGTCACCAATAGCCATGTCCTCCTCCAGCTGCCTCTTCCTGAAAGAGAGTAGCTACAAATGCATCCTGAAAAGAACCTGCTTTTCCCCCATAAGAAAAACACATCCTCATTTCCATAAGTGATCTCCTTTTATTGTTACAGCTTTGAAACACACATGTAGTTGTCTTTTATGATCTTAAGCTTTGGGTGACACATTTCTGGTAACATCAGTCTGTTTGCTCAGTGCCAGCATAGCTGGGGAAAAAAAATAATAAAAAAAAAAATTAGGCACTAATAAGATCTGGAGTCTAAGAGAGATGAAAGTATAAAAACCAGGATTGTGATTGGTAAAATGGAAAGTGTACCTAGTGTGACAAGTGAGAAGTGACTCCTCTTTCCTGACATCCAGCCTGAGCATCTTTACACCACCTCCGGTCCTTTCCTGATAAAATCCAGCTATAGAAAACAGAAAGATGAACAGAGGTAAAACCATCAATACAAATCCACTATGTTGTCAGCACTTTAGAAGCCACCAGATTAAGCCAGGAATTAAACTCTCCCTTGAATTTCGAAAAAGTAAGAATTTAAATGAAACAGCATGTAATCTCATACGTGAGAAATGCCAAATGACAGAGACAGCCACTTAAACTGCATCTGGTGAAAGGGATGCTCCTCCAGACTCTGCAGCCAAGAGAGCAGGATTTATGGACCCAAAGGCAAAGAAAGTGTGGAACCTGATTTCACAATTCAATCCATTTGGCACTTGGCTGGAAGCAGAGAGTCTAAGTATTTGGACTAGAGAATTTGGGTCCTTCGTTCTTATACTAAAGCAACTCTGAATGTGTCCAGCTGGACCCATGTAGGTCTGCATCAGAGGGTGCATTGTTTCAACTGCAAATAAAAAGGTCAGGCTAGAGATGGCAGGCTAGAGAGAAAATAGAAATGGGGTTTTCAGGAGCCATCTGGAAATTTTCTTGAGATGACAACAATTATCATTGTAACACATTCTTATTCATTGGAGCAATAAAATGAGAAATGATACAAGAATTTTCCACCATTGTCAGTACAAAGTACAAAGGAACTCTCAAGTGTACCAGCTGATAAATGAACAGCTTCTTGCAAAGCCAGGACATAAAAGGAAAATGGTTAAGTCATCTGGGAGCCACACTGGACCTTTGAAGGGATTAAGCTGGAGTCTATGGAGGATGCATGGGAAACCCTCACTGGGCAAATACACCACTGTTCTGTTCTGCTGTACAGCCCAGGCTGCAGCTTGAATTTTCATCTCTAACCTATTGAGCCTGGAAACCAGATGGTTAAAACTTCCACAGAAAGGCACACAAATACTGTCTTTTGAAGCATTTCTACGAATTGAGGGTACAGTAGAAAAGGCTCTAATAAGAATAATGGCTCTTCTTGCAATAAAAAAAATCGCAGTATAATAAGACACATTTTTTCTCTACAAAACACCCTGAAATCATCTCCCTAGATGCATCTTTTTTTCACAGAGTTACCACAGAGTTTATGGCAATTAATGGTCATGCTGCCCCAGGCTCACCAGAACATTGCATTGGTATTGCAAAGAGCACACGACAACTTCTGTTACCGTGTTTGGGTTTGACATCAGGAAAATGTGGCAACCTGAGTGCATTAGATGAGGTACTTTCCATTATTTTTGTATTTCTTAGAAGACTAAAAAGGAAAACACCAGTCAAAAGTATGCTGTTGCTAAGTGATTTTAGCTACACTTCATGCGTGCTTGCAAAAGAAAAGGCAGAGCAAGGCCTCGTGTTTTTCTTATGTAAACTGAGGAAAAGATGGAAAGGTGCCTTCCTCATCAAGGATGTGGGTACAAACAGCTCTTCAGCTTGAAGGAATTATTTTTACTTATTATATATTAAATAAATATCATTCCACATTTGTCATAGCCTAGGGAAAGATAATGATTATCTGAAGCCATTGTGGACTAGGGCACTTTTCATCTTGCCCATTAGAAGCATATGTATATTCCCTTCTAAATACACAAATTTTGGTGTATCTGGATTTGTATCACCTAACTGTGTCCATCTGCCTGATACTTCTGTCCATCTTGATTTCTCCAGGACCTTGAAACCTGAAAGTGAGCACAGCTATATTTAACTTCTCATGGATCTTGCCCTTGCCAAATTTCACAGTGTACCATTTTATTTGTCAGCTTCATACTCACAAAGTAACTCCAAAACAGAAGTCTACATGCAGCAAAATCGTGTCCCTCCCCTTGCTTCCCCCATTTCAGGGCTAGTATCTAGGCAGATCAGGCCTCAACTAGTTCAAAATCCCCAGTGAGTTCTTGCCTGCAAGATTTTGGCCAAATCGCTGCATTTCTCTGAGCCTCAGATTTGATGTCTGCAAAGCCAGGACAATGATGATGACTTTCATGGTGAAAACTCTTCAGATCTGCTTCTGAAAAGTATGACAAAAGAATCATCTTTTGTTTATTATTGCTTCTTTCATTTTTATTCCTACGGAGTCCCATCTTCTCTTTGAGCTCTCGACACATAGGTAAGTGTTTTCACAGAGCACAAATGACTGGGATGTCAGATAAATTTACTGTGCCTCATAATACCAATGACTCTTTCCCTTCTCTAGCATCATATACTCAATCGTGATTCGAACCATCTGGATGAAGAGCAAAGCTCAGGCTCTCATCATATCCAGCTGCCCTGGTGAGTCTCAGCACACACAGATCTCCAGCTTTGTGATTTGATTCCGGATGGTCCCCCAGATCCAGAAATGCCTGGACATGGGGTGACACACTGGGTCCCCATCACTGCGGTGGGAATAAGGCTTCTGCGGTTGCTTGTTCATAACATTTTTACTGTCTTTCCTTTGGCATTAGGTCCCCTTAAGAAAAATTATAGAAAAAATCTGCAAGATGAAAAGAATTAAAAAGTAAAAATATCCTTATTCTAGAACTTAGAATCCCAACTCCTAGATCTTTGCCCATTTACAGAATAATTTTTTTCCTAACATACACTTAGGTAACACTTCTGTTGTATTTTCACATGCCCTCGCAAGTCTGGATTTGATCAAGCTCAGAAATTCCTGGCTATGGAAAGTCATAAAGTGAGCAGATCTTTCCACTCCAAGACAAGAAACATTTTGGGGTGTTGGAACTAGATGACCTTTAAGGTTCCTTCCATCCCAAAATGTTCTATGATTCTATTATTTTTGGACTGTTATGAGCTATTTTGGCAAAGACCCTCATTTCTCATCTGCCTTTCCTATTATTCCTGAAGTTATAACTTCATAACTACTACATAAATGAAGTATGCTCGTTCATGCTAATGTGTTTTACAATACAACTGTAAGAGCACACAGTCAAACAGTGTAGCAAAGTGGTGAGTGGAAACACACCAAACCTAAGGAACCACATTCCTGGTACTCACCCAAAGCAGGATCAGGGATCATGTCTGGAGGAAGTGTCCTACTGTGAAGTTGCACATATCCAGATATCCTTGTGTCATAACTTGACATCTGTCAACTATAATCTAACATTTACTCCTTCTTTGAAAAGCTTGAGTAGGACTGATTTCTAATGATCCTGCCTTTGTGACACAATCAGCATTGTCTAGTCTTGAAAAAAAAGTCATTCTCATCTAGAAGGTATATTGTGTCCTGAAAGGCACCAAGGTGTTTTCAGCAACACTACATATGGACTAATTTTGAGTTTCTACGTGAGATGTTTCATTGATTACAAGCCCACATTAATTTTATTTATATTTATATCTTTAAAAATTATACAGCTTTGATATGCCGTTTTCATAAGAGGTGCAAGGAGTTGTGTGCACACACGTTTCCAGTTGCGTTAATCAAAATTTCAGTCCTGAGTTTGGACTACAGTAGTTTAAAGGTGTTTGGATAAAAAAATTACCTCCTTGTGTATTCACTACACTGAACCTAATTATTCTGACCCAGAAACATGAACGGCAAGTTGACATTAATAATGAATACAGGCATATTATTGCAATCGTGATGTTACTGTTACTCAAATGTGGAGTTTGATTCTCAGAAGCAGCAGTGTGACTTTGGAGGAAATGAGATCAACCAGCCCTGGTGTGAGACTGAATAGAATTTGCTTCACAATTCAAGCCACACTTCATTTCTGAAAAGCTAGTGTAACAACATTTCATATTTCATTACTGATTCAACCTGGAGAGCAAAATGCATGACTTTTTGATCCAGAGCATCAAAAAAAGACTAAGGGAATTGAGTATGGAGTTCTTTAAGTCCTTCTGATTAAAATGAGGTTAAAAGTGAATAGGTAGCCTGTTTTACCTAGTTGTTTCTTATCTTTGCTTAATTATAGCTGCCAGTTCCTTTCAGAATATATCTCCTAGAGCAAAACTCTGGTTGTGTTTTTGTTGCTGTGGTTGCACATGATTTTTGTGCTAGAGATGGGCACATAGGCAGTGGTTCTCCTGACTACGTGTTGAGAATATCCAGGTACCATGACCCTTCAGGAAGACCTTTTCTGATTACATTTCCCCTTTTGATTTTGGCTGTCTCAGGTTTCGAGTGTCCACCCTGAGCAGGCTTGAAAGTTTCCAAATTTCAGGAACTACTGAGCCTGACACCTTGTTAGGGTGACCTTCATATCACTGTCCTGGAAGTGGAGGTACACACTGACATTTCCATGCACCAGACTTGCCCTTTCACCAGCTGATCTGCTCTTTCCCCAGGTGGCAAAACCTCTGCTGGCTATACAAGTCGTGGGTTCATATCCAGGGCAAAAGTGAAAGCAATCAAGTACAGCATCGTAATTATCCTTGGTAAGTGAAAAGCCCCAAAGCAATTAGCTAAGAAGGATGCTGACATTTGGGAGCTGGTCTTCCTCAGCTCCTTCTGTCATCCACAAAGTGCTGATGAGTAGATGGCTCAGAGAAGATTTACTTAGACCTTCTGACTTGCCTTCTGACCTAGTCCTTCTCCTCTCCTCTGGCAGATAAACCCTTTCCTAGGCATCTGACATAAATTTCAAAAGAAATCATATGCACAGCTCTCCACATGCATAAAGAAAGTAAAAGGAGGGGCATTGCCTAAAAGGAGGGCTTCATATCCTTCCCATCCAGGCTGCCAGAAGACTTGCAACTGGTTGTCCATTAGGCTTAGAGGCTATGTAGGTCATGTTAGGTGCTGGGGTGGTGCAAAGAAGGAGAGGCAAAGGATGTGGTGCTATTGAATTTGATAACAGGACCGTGTTGCCTATCAAGGCGGGAAGAATGAGCTCTCCTCATTCAGTGAGGGTGTCCTCTGTCTCTCAGGGAGATAACATTATTCTGATGGAATTAAGAGGCTGACATTCTATCTTGACAAATAAAGATGTCACACAGTGCTTGTGATTAACTGCCAGAGACAGGCACAAAAGCAACTGAAACTATTTGCTCCAGATGGCTTTCCATCCCCTATGAAAAAAAAGATAGCTCCTCTTTCTAATGCTACACAAAATTCAGACATTGGGGTAATAGCTGCTACATGTGCTCAGCTCACTCTTAAGTGGTAGCATCTGCAGACATGAGAGAGGCCGGTGTGATTAATTCTCTTCAGAAGTCCAGAAACAGCTTCTTGTCTGAACTTTTCTGCGTGGCAAGCAGAGAAAGCTTTTGTCAAACACAACTACTATCACAGTGCCATCAGATGTGAAGAGTTCACCTGGATGCCCAGTGTTTGGAAGGACCTTGATAATGTTAGGCAGCCAGCATCTTGTGACATGCAGATTAAGGCACCCAACATTTACAGATTTCTTTAAAGCCACTTAAGTTCTGCCCAGTCAGTGCTATGATCTTAACACTACCAGTGCATATTGCTGTCGTGCTGGTGTCTGTGCACAGTCACTGATGTTTTGGTTACTCTGAGAAACAGGAGGGGAGTTTGCCTCTTTCTGCACGTTCACTGAGTTCTCAGCTAACTGCTAACTCAGAAATACCAATTGCTGCAAAAAGGAAGCAAGCATGGGGTCACCCTGATCTCTTGTTTGGATCAGGGAGAGATCATGAGTCTGACTGCACAGCTACTCAAATATTTACAACTCAGGTACTTAGGACTTAGTTGACTGTCCCAGGGTTTCTATGTAAATCTTTTATCAAAGGGCCCTGTGTAAAGAGAGGAAATTTGTGAGGGACAGCTTCTTACCCTGTGTCTGCAAATAAAGGTAAGCATATATTTCTGGTTTTATACTTCTGCTATCTCTGAACAAAAGCAGGGGCTGTGGACAATGCAGTCCTTGCTTCCCTTCCTCAAATTCATCTCTCAAATCACAGCATAGGAATTACAGTCTTCCTAAAGGCTTCCATAAACAGAGCACATCCACCCAGAATGCCAAATGACATGTTGGCGTGCCCTAATGTGATGTGAAAGGGTGTCATTCCTTGCTCCTGGGTGTCTAAGGGCCCTTTTTTAATAGGTGGCTGTGTAAGGCAGCACTGTCACAGAGTGGCACTTGGATGGTGTGTACATTTACATTGGCTGCTCACTCAGGGGACTATTAAAAGAGCACTTCACTATAACTGATGATGCTTTAACTGGCTACCTACTTACCCTTTATGTGTTGTGTAGTGTTCAAAAGTGCCTCAATATGTCTAGAGGGAGCACTCTAAACACTTAGAGGAGCACGCATAATATATTTTATGGGAATTAAAATAAAAACAAATACAAATAAGAGCACAATCTAATAACTATTCTCTTAAGTAAGTCCCTGCATAGGGAGAGAGTTATTTGCATGAACAAATATTTATGTGTTATGATATTCTCTCTTTATGTGTGTGTGATTACCACCATAAAGAGCTAAGCTATATAATGTCAAGCTCTCCCTCTCTCTGTCTCTCTTCCAGCATTTGTTCTCTGTTGGAGCCCTTACTTTCTTTTTGATATTCTGGACAACTTCAACGTACTCCCTGAGACCAAAGAACGCTTCTATGCATCCGTGATCATTCAGAACCTGCCAGCACTGAACAGTGCCATCAACCCCCTCATCTACTGCCTCTTCAGCAACCGTCTCTGCCCCCCTTTCGAGTATTGCTCCTTTGCTGTCCCTCTGACTACCCCCTAAGAAAGGAGGGAACACACATACACAGGCCCCAAACTGAGTACCTGTTTTAATTCTGATCTTTCCTTATTTTCTTTAGGGAAAGAAGAACACGAAGGCTGGGGGGAACTTTCCGGGAAAGGAGCTATGGAGGGCAGGAGATGCAGGTCCTGTCCAAACCAGAATTCATCTGATGCAGGCGATGCTCTTCAAAGCCATGCCAGGACCTATTCTGAGGAAAGCAAAGGTCCTCTTCAAGCCCCAAGCACCATCAGTGGATGGACACAGGCTGGCAAGAACTTGCACCTCACCGCTGTGGAGCAGCACATCCATTCTGGAATGGCATTGAAGCTTCAGCAATCACATACTGCCCGTGCCAAACTCAGTACAAGGGGTTTGCATGCCACTGTTGTAAGGGCCCACCCTTTTCAAGCAATCTGTAATATATATGTACCCTGAACAGCAAAAAAAAAAACAACAAAAAAACCAACCCAATGTAAATGGTGTCTAGTCAGAGTCTTCTCTCTGTTTTTCAGGACTCGCTAAAAGCCATCTACCTTATGGCTCATATAACAGATAAAGTATATTTACAGGTAATTACAGAACAGGGGCCCTACTGAGAATGAGAACACTGGCACTTTTCAAACTAGAACACACCACTTGTGCAGTTATACCTGGGGTTTGTACACAACCACTTGAAAAGTGATACCCAGAGAAGAGGAGACTGAAGGGATGGGTTACTGCCTCCCACTTTTCCAGGCCCTGCTCCTCTGCTCGTGCCAGTCCTCCCAGCCCCACCATCCCTGAGGCTCATTTTCCCCATCCCATGCCTAGGGCATCAGTGGCACCCCACAGGCCCTGCAGGGCTGCCACATAACACATCTGGACAGTCATTAGTTTCCAGACTACTGAATTAATGAAGTATTTTCCAGCCCCTCCCAGACCCAGTGCTGCATCACCTCCATAGATTCTCACCTGCCCCTGCAACAAAGGCCCTGACCAGTCTTCTGGGGACCCATGTGGGGCATCTCATCAGTACAGATCAGTCTCACAGCCCGGACAGCAGCATTTCCCTGGCTTGTGCCCTCTGTAGATCAGCCAAATCACTTAAATCATGCAGGGAGCCATACACATCTTTAGACAATCTCAGAGCTGAAAAAAGGAAACAAACCACAAAAACCAAACCATAAAACTCTAATTACATTTATAAAAATACAATTACCTGTTGATGATCCAGTCTTGTAAACTCGTTGTAAAGTCCAGAGAGCACCAGCCATCAGGTGTAGCTTTGCTGAACAGCACCCCAAGCAGCTGAGCATCCCCTCACCCAGTCTTTGGGGAATCTTCCCACCATGCTGTTCTCAAGTTTAAGGAGAAATGTTGTCACACAGGTTCAGTAGATGGGTAGCTGATGTTGACTTCAGTGTTCATTTTTTTGGTTTTTTTTATGATGATCCTTTGCAATGAGTTTGTTCCCTGCAGAACAAGAACTGAATAAAACCTATTTATAATTACGTATACAACAAAAGTCTTTTTGGCTAAGTAGGAGATTCATAAAATGCTGGGGTCTTAAGTTATCAGGAAAATAAATACGGTTTCTCTTCTTATTATTAGGAAGCTGCTACTGGTAGCAGCTTAATTAAAACCATGAATCTACAGTAGTCTTTATAACAGCCACCTTGGACAGCCTGTATGTAAAACTAGGCAACATTTTCTCTTGGTGCACTAGAGATTTTTTCTTGTGGGCGTGTTAAAACTTCCCCAAAAGTGGACTGTTTGGCTTAAGCCTCATAATGATATAGATTTCGGTTTTTTAACTTCTTCATCTGAAGTATATACGCTGGCTTCCCACATATTAACAATCAATGAAGTTCATAGGCTTCTACCTGGAAATCAGACAACATTTCTGAGCAGTACTTTGATTTGCAAATTTTACACAACTCAATCTCACTAAAATTCACATTTTATTCATTGGGGTTACCACATCAATTATGCCATCTAAATTAAGCCTATGCATGAGTAAATACAAGACTTCAGCCTTAAATGAAGTCATTACTCATTTATTTTCAAAGAAATGGGGTATTTTATTTTATTTTATTCATTATTGTATTATGTGCCATTTACATATTGTTCATATCCTTTTTCCTCTGGGCATAATTGTGATGCCTTTCCACATATGAAGGTCCTTAAGTTTAAATGTCCTCACCTTTCTTTTGTCTGCATCCCTTCCAATCACTTAACTGTAGAAAGAAATAATAGATTTAGGTTACACATAGGAATAAGTTCTTTAGTATAAGTGTGGTGAGACACTGGAACAAGTTGTGGATGCTTCATCACTGGAAGTGTTCAAGGCCAGGCTGGATGAGGCTTTGAGCAACCTGGTCTAGTGGGAGGTGTCCCTGCCCATGCAGAGGGGTTGGAACGAGACAATCTTTAAAGTATCTTCCAATTCAAACCATTCTATGATTCAGTTTCAATTTTCTTTCCTGCTTTGATATGGTGCAGGAGATAGGATTTTGCTGTTGTTTTATATTCTCCAAAACTTTAGTTGCAAGCCAGCACGCACTATGTCAAGAAACTGAGAAAAAGCTGAGTTTTTCCATTAGTTCGGAGAATATTTGCTGTCCACCTTTTGTCTCTTGTGAGGGTGATTTAGGGAACGTTACTTGACTTTGGCAAGTTTCTTATCCCATGTCTGCAATTTGCTTTTTATCTGTTGAGTTTTCAGTTGTTTAATGGTGACAGAATTGTTATGAAAGACCCCAGGCCCATGAGGAGAGGTGGCAAAAGTCAGTGTCAAGGTCCAAATGCCCAGAGAGAGTCTGAACACAAGAAAGAGAGGGCACCCAGCTGGTTTGCTTGTGACAGCCCAAGAGGTGCTGTGTATGTGATCAGCTGTAACCCTTTCAGATACATATGTGAGATCCTTTCCCAACCAGAAATATTTGTATGCATGACTATCATGACTTACAATCCTTTATGATGAGAAAGTCCTGTAAGATTTTAGATTCCCAGGAAGCATGGAAAATTAAATATTCAGCCCTCAGAGAACTCATATCAAATAGCATAGAAGTAGGATACTTTTCAAACTAATACATTAATTCAAGATAATTGAAAATTCCTGCTTTCTCTGAGACATTCAAATGAAATCTGAATGAGAACACTACTTAACTTGCTCTTGGATATTTTGTGATGTAATTAAAAGTTCAGTTCTCTTAGTGTAGATTTCAAATCTGTTGCTAAAAATGTAAAGTAGTATTTTGTCTCCCACTGGTAGTGCCTTTGAAATATTTTTTTTTCTTATTTCTTTGAATTAATAAATGCAAGACAACAAAATTTAACATCCAAATCATTGTGTAGGTATACTCTAATAATGGAATGCAATATTTCACATGGTAAAGAAGAATTGCAAGAATAACAAAGTAAAAGCCTAGAAGCATTTTGCATCCTCCTACACACTGGTAACCGAGTGCTTACAGATCCAGACATTATCAATAATAATAATTAAAAAAACCAAAAGATCATAATAAATAATATTTTAAAGGTAGCCCCTACCTGGTTTTTCTGAGGTTTGGGTTGTTTAGTTGTTTGGGGTTTTTTGGAAGATGTGTTTCACAGAAAAATAATTAAACATTTTGATACAATACAAGATGATTTCTCTCCAACAGTACAAGAGATTTAATTCTTACACATCTCTAGGACTTGAAAGCAATGAGTGAATGAAGGTCCATACTCTACAAGTTAGTTAGACACTTAAATATTAATTGTTTGAGTCAGAATCAGGCACATAAATGTCATTTCAGAAGTGGATTTCCACAACATGTTTTTAGAGTACTGGCTATTACAAGCATCATAGCTCTACTGATAGCAGTCTTGACATAAGGCAGGAGAAGTAAAAGAGGGTTTAGTACTTGAAATATAGAAATATATATTTAGTACTTTGAAATATAAAAAAGCTTTATGTCTGTTAAGATTCCATATTTTCTTGACAATACAAGATATAGGAAATTGGAAAAGTCCTCTCTCAGACCATAGGCCTGTATTTAAAAAATAGGTACAAATGGCTTGACAAAAGGAAAAAACCAAAACCAAACATTTTTTTAAATCACTTTGGCGGAGGATTTCTTAAGATACGAGTGCTTTGGGGCAACACTGACCTGAGATAACTAAGAATAGTGTCTTGGCACTCTCTTTGCATGGAATACACTTCCTGGCAAGATGCCTCAAGTTCTGTGTCCCTTTAGAAATCCCTCCCTCCCTGCTCTGTGCAGATTTGTTTCAGACAAGAACCCAGAAGGCATCACGCTACCTGCCACTTCACCTTATTCCTCATGAGGATTTGATGTACTCTTCAGAAATACTTGATGAAAACAGAACAAGTACAAAAGAAAGAAATTGCAGAAAGCACAGCAAAAAAATGTATATAAGCCAAGGGCAAAAGTGCCTTTTTTCCAAGAGAGGAATCATTCCATAGGTAAAAATAAACCAGTGTAGAAGCTCTCTGTCTCTACCTTCCAACCCAGAGCCTGGTGCTTACACAAAGAGAGATTTTAGTTTATTCATCAACCTTGGGAAACATGATTGATTTGAGGAGTAAATGTAAATTCTGGAGTAAGGTAAAATGTTTCATTTTCTTTAGCAAATTGTAATTTATTTTACACAGCGTTCAATTTAGATAAGCATTATAGCTGAATGGTTCATCAGATAATCTTTTGTCATGTTTGATGGCATCTTATTCTGAGTATGCATAAAATATGGGGGTAGAGGGTTAGGCATACAAACAGGCATGAATTTACAAATAGACATTACTGATTCCCCAGGCTGAGCTGGTTATAGCAGTACATAATTAGAAGCTTAACTATTCATTTAGTTTCAAGCAAGGCAAATGAAAATGGGCTAAAATTAAGCTGCTTTAATAAATTCGATAAAAATGAACAAAGTCTGAGGCATGACATAGAAAGAACTAGATGATCTTCTTAACCCAAATAGCAGAAATTAAGTGAAATGTACCATGCTGAGTGCTAATTCTCAGTTACATCAGTTATGAGAAATTCTGTTACAAATTGGGAGCTCATCATTTGGAAAGATGTGAAGAGAAGAGAGCCTTAACTGTGTTCATTGGCCAGGTGCTGCCTCATTACTGATAGCAACATGGCTGATGGGGCTGAGGGGCTGATGTGATCCCAATGTGTATCTGGTAAAGCACTTGTCAGAAGAGCCAAGGCTGTGGTATTGTTTCTTGGTTACCCCCTGTTAAGAACACTGCAAATAAAAATAAAATTAAAATAAAGAGAAATAGAAATAGTAATAAAAATAGAAATAGAAATAAAAATAGAAATAAATAAAAATAAATTAAAAAAAGAAACAAAGAAGAAAAGAACAGCCTGAGATTTTGTTTTGTTGAGGCTGGTAAACTGGAAAGCTGCACTGGGGTATTTCTGCTGCCTGTTAATACATGGATGTCAATGAGAAAAGCAGGGAGAGGAGAGAACTACTTAAAATACATTATAAATCTGCAAAAAAACCTGCCCCCTGTAATAACCTCACCATGAATAAATTTGAATAAATTCAGTATACACAATGATCAGCCTGCCCAGGTCTTACTGCATGGATCAGGAACAAGCTTTTTGGTAATAAGAGAGTGGCTTTAATTTGTGTTCATTGAGAGCTAAATGCAAATCAAGGCAAGGCTTTCTGTGCAAGTTTTTCAAGAGAACTGGCAGCCTATTCCTCTTAGTTTGAATTGTGCTAATGGCCATGGTTTTGGAATGGGTGCAGCAAGGGGATCTGATGTGAAGGATATCAGTGGGAGACCTGGTCAAAGTGATGGAGCTGGAAAAGCAAATGAACTTCCATTCAAGAGGATGCCATACTCATCCTTACCCTAAGAACTCTGCATGGAATGTCTGAGCCTGTTGCTAAGGGACACTTCTAAGCCAACCACCCTTGCCAAGTCTCCCTCCGTACAGGGGGATTCAACTCTACAGAAATCAACAGGGAACAAGATACAGCAAACACAGCCAAGGTCAGAAGATTTCTAAGACATCTGGATGACAGCTTTATGGAACAGGTCATAAGGGAGCCAGCTCAGAAGAATGCCCTCCTTGATCTGCTGCTCATCAACAGAGAAGATCTCACAAGTGAAGTGGAGCTCAGAGGTCATCTCGGCTTCAGTGGTTACGAGGCAACTGAGTTCAAAACCTCTGTTGACAAGAGGAAAGCTGCCAGCAAAACTTCAACACTGCACATGAGGAGAGCAGATTCAGGATGCTCAGGGAGTCAAGTCCCCTGGGAAAGTATTTTTTGCAGGTGTCGGGGTTCATGAGTGCTGGTCACTTTAAATATCACCTCCTAAGGGACAGGAATAAGAAACCCCAAAATGTCAAAAGTCAAGCAGATGAGGCAGAAGACTGGCTTGGCTGAACAGGGATCTGCTCTTACAAAGGAGGAAAAAAAAAAAAAAGGAAGGTAGTCAAGTGACATGGGAAAAATACACAGACACTGCTAAGTACTGTAGGAAGAAAATTCAAGCAGCCAAAGCTCAACTGGAGCTGAAACTGACCAGAACCGTGGGCAACAATAAAAAGCATTTTTCCAAACACATTAATGGCAAAAGCTAGTGTAGAAAAAACATCAGTCCTTTACAGAATAAGGACAGTCACCTCACCAACAGGGATATAGACAAAGCAGAGGTATTAAATATATTATTTACCTCTGTTTTCAACACTGATGGATCAAGGGGACCTCAAAGCCCAGAACTGGAGGACCATGATTGCAACAATGATCATCCCTCAGCTGACCCTGAACTTGTATGGGATCTGCTGCTACAGTCAGATCCCTACAAGTCAATGGGACCTGATGGAATTTATCCAAGACTCCTCAAAGAGATGACTGATGCCATTGCTAGGTCTCTCTCAATTATTTTTGGGAGGTCCTGGCAATCTGGAGAGATACCAGTTGACTGCATGCTGTCTGGAAACAGACTGTCATGACTCTGGAAACTACAAACCAGTCAGCCTAACTTCAGTGCCTGGTAAAATTATGGAAAATATTATTCTGAGACGTATTGAAAAACACCTGGAGGACAATGCAGTCACTGGTCACAGCCAGCATGGCTTCATGAGGGGAAACTTGTCAAACTTAATTTCCTTTTATGACAAGGTAGTCCACCTAGTTGACCAAGGGAAGCCAGTGGATGTAATATTCCTGGACTTTGGGAAGGCTTTTTATACTGCCTCTCATAGTATGCTCCTGGAAAAAATGTCCAGCGTACAGCTGGGCAACCATGCTATGCAGTGGGTGAGCAGCTGGCTCACAGGAATGAGAGTGAATGAGGTAACATCAGTCTGGCAACCAGTCACTATTGGGGTTCTGCAGGGCTCCATCCTTCCAGTCCTCTTCAACAGTTTCATCAAAGACTTGGACACAGGACTGGAAGGAATCTTAAGCAAGTTTGTGGATGACACAAAACTGGGAGGAGCGGTCAACTCCCTCAAGGGCTGGCTGACCCTGCAGAGAGACCTCATCAGGGTAGAGAGATGGGCAATCAGCAGCCACACGAAGATTAACAAAGATGAGTGCTGAATGCTACACCTAGGATGGGGCAAACCTGGTGGCAAGTACAGACTGGGGAATGAGTAGCTGGAGAGAAGAGCAGCAGAGAGGGGTCTGGGGGTCTTGGTTAATGGCAAACTGAATATGAGCCAGCAGTGTGCCCTGGCTGCCAGGAGGGCACCAACTGGGGTGCATCAAGCACTGTGTCACCAGCCAGTCCTACTCTACTCTGCACTGGTACAGCTTCACCTTAAGTATTGTGTGCAGTTTTGGACACTGCAGTATAGAAAAGACATCAAGATGTTGAAGAGCATCCAAAGGAGGGCAACAGGGATGGCTGAGGAGGGGCTGAAGTTGTTCAGTTTGGAGAAAAGGAGGCTGAGGGGTGACCTCATAGCAGTACACAGCTTCCTCACAAGGGCAGGAGATGGACTGATACTGATTTCTTCACTCCTGTGACCTAAGACAGGACTCGGGGAAATGGTAGGAAGCTGAATCAGGGGAAGTTTAGATTAGATATCAAGAAAAGGTTTTTCACCCAGATGGCAGTTGAGCAATGAAACAAGCTCCCCAGAGAAGTGGTCACAGCACCAAGCCCTCCTGAGCTCAAGAAGCATTCAGATGATGCTCTCAAGCACACAGTGTGATTCTGGGGGTGCCCTACACAGACAATGGAGTTGGACTTGATGATACTGATGGGTTCCTTCCAACTCAGCAGATTCTATGATTCTTTGATTTAAAAAAGGTTTCTGTTTTTTCTAGCCAACTAGATTCCTTGTTCTAGTTTAGTCTCCCAACAAAATGCAAGAGACTGTAATACCTTAAGAGAGAAACTCACATCACAGGTTACAGAAAAGTGCAAGGGAGCAGCTGGCCTTTTTGCTTGCATTAAGGTTTTGAGTTTGAGAGCAACACTGATGGTAACAGACTTTTACAAGCATTACTCTTTGAAGTCTAATCCTCTCTCCTCTTTGCCCAAGACACTGTGGCTCTTGCTGCTTGAACTCACACTCCAACCTCATGTTGGAGTAGCAGCCTAAAGCCCTGCTGGCAGCTTGTAGAGGACCTGGGTCCTCTCATCTGGTGGCCACTCAACTACCTCCCTGTGTGCTCATGATTTTACAAAGTTATTAAAAGCCTATAATTGGCCATATATATTTATGCATGGTGTGACTGGAAAACTGCACCTCCTGGGCAGTACAGACCAATGCCAACGGGAAAAATTCTTCTAGCTGTAAATTAACAAAATGTCCTTGACTTAAAGGATTTGAGTGCCTTAAATGCATTACACAGAAAATTAAAGGGAAGTCAGACTCCCTTGATCATGCTAAAAGCTAAAAGGTACTTTATGAAACTACTATAGAGTTAGAAATTACTTTAAAGTGATCAAATAGGAAAATATCACTAGGTCCCACTTGAAAACCATGACTTATCCTCCTCTTTTGGGAGAAAAGGATTAGTCCAAGAGAGTTTTTAAAAACCTAGACAGGGGAATTACTGATTTGTGCAGGCATCAGGTAGATGGAAGAAGTGTGCTCAGTTTTTATATAGGGTAAAAATAAAAATTTAAAGGTGACTCTACTTTGCACTGCTTATAAGATGACATGGTTGTAGGGTAATTCATAGAGGAAACTCAAATGCAATCACTCATTCAGGAATACTTGGCAATTCCCTCAACATTCACCAGAAAATGAGCTGTCAAGGTTGTTATTCCTGTGGGACAGGCTATAGAGCAATTCAAGAATATTTGTTGTCAAATAAACTCCTGCAGGAAACTATTATTTTAAGAAAATTTTGATTTTGAAGGGCTCTGCATGAAAAGAACATCATCTGGATCAGAGAAGGAAGGCACCTCAGCATGGCCATGGACACAAGGTCCGGGAATGTTCTTAACCAAGGTCTTGACGTAGCTTTCAAGATCTTAAAAGCGCAGAGCTCTGCAGCCAGGTACTGAATAAATATTCATTCACCTGGATGAAAACATCTACAAGAAGAGAGGTAAGGAAAGGCTTCTTGATGACTTCTCCTACATGTTGCCCAGCATCCACCCTGAGGCGCTGAACCCCTTGGACTCGTCTCAGGATCTTCACAGAGGAGCACTCTGGACCTACCTTTTGAGACCCTCTGCACTTGCTCCCCTCTTTCTCAGCCTATCTTCCTTCCCACACCGAGATTTTCATGTGGTTTGAGTCATGTTATTGAGTCTGGAAAAATGCTTTCAGGGAAAGGGAAAGGGGAAGGGGAAGGGGAAGGGGAAGGGAAGGGAAGGGGAAGGGGAAGGGAAGGGGAAGGGGAAGGGGAAGGGAAGGGGAAGGGGAAGGAAAGGAAAGGAAAGGAAAGGAAAGGAAAGGAAAGGAAAGGAAAGGAAAGGAAAGGAAAGGAAAGGAAGGAAAGGAAAGGAAAGGAAAGGAAAGAAGGAAAGGAAAGAAAGGAAAGGAAAGAAAGGAAAGGAAAGGGAAGGAAAGGAAAGGAAGGGGAGAGGGAGAGGGGAGATGGGAGAGGGGAGAGGGGAGAGGGAGAGGGGAGAGGGAGAGGAGAGGGGAGAGGGGAGGGAGAGGGGAGGGAGAGAAAGGAAGGAAGGAAAGGAACAGGAAAGGAAAGGAAAGGAAGGAAGGAAAGGAAGGAAAGGAAAGGAAAGGAATAGAAAGGAAAGGAACGAAAGGAAAGGAAAGAAAGGAAAGGAAGAGGAGGGAAAGGAAGGAAAGGAAAGGAAAGGAAAGGAAAGGAAAAGGAGATAGGAAAGGAAAGGGAGAGGGAGAAGGGGAGAGGGGATAGGGGAGAGGGGAGAGGGAGAGGGGAGAGGGAGAGGGGAGAGGGGAGAGGAGAGGGAGAGGGGAGAGGGGTGAGGGAGAGGGGAGAGGGAAGAGGAGAGAGGAGAGAGGAGAGGAGGAGAGGGAGGGAGAGAGGGAGAGGAAGAGGAAAGAAAAGAAAAAGAATCAGTATCAGAAGGGGGCCTGTTGGGAACCCAGTGTTACACCAGTTCAACCTGTTTAATATTCTGAGAAAGGTTCTCCAATCATTGTATCTCAGCAGGGCTTTATGACCTTCTGTTGAAGATATGGAGGTTTTTAGAACAAGGCCTGCATCCATTTGTCAAGGAATATACACATAAGCCATCCTGAACCTTGATCAATCATCAAAAAACAGGCATAATTATAATTTTATAATTATGAGTATAATTGCAAAAGATTAGTAAGTCCCACCCAGCTGGGGGTCCGTGGCAAAAGCCTGAAGGCAATTAAGA